>NW_026859726.1:0-48465 GCF_026571515.1 Ruditapes philippinarum
AGGGCCCTTTAATATCTAACCAATTATCACAATTCAGACCTTAGCAGGCATTCTGATGACCAGATCTATATATTTTGTATTTCTTTTATCTTAAAAACCCAACACTTGATCCAGTGTCTAAATATGCATCAATCCAAGGGTAATAAATAACCACTGGCCCTACCCAAAGTTTAAGTCAGGATTTTAGATTTATTTCTTAAAATCAGTGTTAATTGTATCTTGAATTAACCTAAAAACATAAAATAATTAATGCCCATATTGTAAATTACCTCATGCAGACTATCATTCAACATATGTTAAAAAAAAAGGAAATTGAATAACTGTAATCTTTCTTCTTACCATCTTCATTTCTGTCATTTTCTTTTTCAATAATTAATAGTACTATATTATTAAATGTGTATGTTGTTTCCTTGACAAAGAATAATTATGATATTTAAAGTCAAGTCTTAAACAATAGAAATTCTGACAAGATCTATTTTTCTACATCTATTCCCATGAAATGTTGCAACAATACCCCTTCTGTTGACACAGCTTGTACACATTGGAACAAAAATCATCTCAACCCTAGGATAACTAAATTACCAAACAGTAATTATTATCACACCATAAAACACAAAATTAATTTCCCACAGTCCTTAGGGAAGCTCAAAATGATGTTGAGCCCAAATGGAACAATATTTGCAGATTAAAATGTGAAGCCTATTCCCAAATTATGTCTGCGAATAACTATATAAAATATTAAAAACACTAATGGACAATTCAACAAAAAATTGGGAAAATATAATTGCAACAAAATTGGAAAAAAGTTATTTGATTAGAATAGTCCCATGAAAGTGTTCTCGGAAGTATTCATTGGAGATTTTAGAAACAATTATCATTGAAAGTTATAGTGTTAGTAAGACAGTCCATATATTAATCATGTGTCAACATTTTGGTGTACCCTCCTAGGAAATCTAACTGTCACATCATCATCTGGAACATTCAATTGAATTATACCAGAAAAAAAGATAATTTTAACTAATTAGCTAATTCTTTTTCACAAACCTACCTGTGACATTTCATGGAGAGAAAGCTAGCATGGCATTTCATTTATAAAGCCATTTACATTAGGCTCCATCTAATTAAAAAATATATATATATATGAGGATAAAATAATTTATTAATATGTCATGTCAGTCAATTTTGAATTTGCTCTCATTAACATTAGAGCACTAAAACAAGCCTTGGATTCATGCAATACTTCAATTAAAATTCTGTACAACAAAGTCCAATACAATTTCAGGCTGGGGCTGTTCACTGTAACCGCCCATTAAGCTCCTTTAATTTTTCTTGTTTAAGCTCACCATTGACAGAAAACATTAAGGTTGTGTGCATTTTTCTATCCCACTAACAACATGTATCATCTTCAAGGTTGGTCTAGAAAAATGTCTGTACAAAATGTACCACTAAACCACTTTTGTCTGACTAGGTTGGTAGTCATGTCCGTACTTACTTACTTTACATACTAAATGTTTCTAGAAGTACACCTTTGTAGCTGCTGACAAACGTTCAAGATGCATGGTGCAGATTTCCTGGGGCTTTGGTTATGTTTTTATATTAACACTGCAACTATCTTGATTCCAAAGGAATCCAACAAGCACAAATGATGTAAAATTTTAGCTGGACTAGTAAGACATAATTCGTATTTTACTTAAACTTTCTATTGAAATTTTGACAACATTCATGAGAGAATCAAGTACTTTGGATTCAGATTATAAAGTTCAACATGAGTCACATTAAATTAACAGCACCACTGCCGAGGTTACCATGGTTATTCAACATGTACTGTAAAGGTTCTGTATTAAACAACATTAAATAAAGAATATTTACAATATCTTTAATAAATCATACATTGAAATTTCTAATCTTAATGAAGGTAAATTAAAAATGAAGGAAGACAACATGATAATTATTAGAAAGATAGGACTATCAACAAATCTGGGTATTTCTGGATCATCTCTTGGACCTGTACAGTTTTTGCAACCATATGCTTTATACAAACAAAGGGAATATGACATTTAATATACCGGTAAGTGTTACAAGATAACCATGCAAACAAAACATGACTGACTTTTTGACTGTCCTTATTTTAGGTAAATGACAAAAAGAATATTGTATTTGTATAGTTTTTTCATTACTAAATTTATGGAACAAGTTGAATATATATATATTTCACCTACAAATTTAGTAAATCACTAGTGGACATAAAAGGCAGTATGAAGTTTTAACAGAAGTTTATCATAGTTTTCCTAAAGGCATAGTCACCATACTGTTGCCTATCTAAATGACAGTGACCTATGTTTTAACCCTAATATTGTGTTTTATTATAGTTGTTCACATTCCATTGGTACCATATTGTATTCTACCAATAATTTAAATCATTTAAACTGCTCAACAAGAAAAGCATTGATGCAAAGCATCAAAGGGCGACGCCAAAAGAATTTGATCCAGATTTGCACCTATATAAAAGATATGTACTTTATAGCAGTACCATTACATGTGACCTGGAGGCTAGGGCCAGTTTAAGCTGAAACTTAAACCAAAAAAGTATAGACTCTGTCTTGCCAAGATGCAAAGACAATTTATAGTCAATTAAGCAATCTTATAAGACTCATGCTATAAGAAAGAATTTCTTCAGATTTATTTTATGAGACACAAGGATTCCTGAGTCATCAGCATATAATCACAGGCACGAGTATCGGACCTGGGAAGAAAAAATATGACCAGATGACCAGATTGATAAAAAAACTGTGTTTATAAAAAAAAACAAAAAATGTAAATAATGATCCCCTTTAAAAATATACTATCAACTTGAAGTATATTTTTAAAGGGGGTCATTATTTACATTTTATTTTGGTTGTTGACACTTCACAGGTTTTTTTATCAATCTGGCCATATTTTTTCTTCCAAGGTCTGATACTCGTGCCTGTGCATTATAATAAAAGCTTATTGCTTAGGGTTGAAGACATGTAATTGACATATATTAGACATAAAAGAGGACCTAAAATGAACATCAGGGGGACAGCATAGGTACTCAGAGCAGTAGTAGAATGAGTACCAGCCACATCAACCAGCTACTATCAGAGATAAGACTTAAACCATGTAAGAATGTCATTATATATGGCAGATGCTTGAAGTTTCATGAAGAAGAAAAACAACTTCTTCATGTGCAGTATAGTGTGTTCAACTGTATCAAATGCCCTTTGTAGATCTAAAAGTATCATGCAATACTGCCTTTGTCCATTTCAAATAATGCAATCTGTTAAATGAATCAAACATGTGTCAATTGAAAAACCACTTCTAAACCCTGACTGAAACTGCCTGACCATGACTCGAACCCATGACTTTCAGAAGACCAACTGAGCTATCCGGCCTGCTACACAATGAAACAGTTCTAAACCACAACATATTTCCCAACTATATCGATTTGTGTTCGTGAATTTCTTATGTTACAGAGCATAGGAAATTGAACTCATGCTTATATGCAGTCACAGGATGAGAAAAACTTTGAGCTTGACCAGAACTCAAACCTGTGACCAACATAAGAAATTTTATGAAGGCTGATTTGTATTTTGCATCAAGGGCACCGGGCAAAAACATGAAAATGCAACAAACAAACCACTTTGTGGTAGATTGTATTTTCATGTTTTCATCTGGCGCCCAGTTACTTTTTGTACTATGTTGGTTTTCATGTGGCACAAATCACCCACTATAAATTTAGTGCACAAATTTATTCAAGGGCAAGTAACAATCTACTCTATGTACAGTCTGTTGTCGAGTTGACTCAGGAGACCTGGTGGTTGAGACCGGTGTCCCTTCATTACAAATAGATAAGACAGAAGCTGTCCTTTTCAAACTATGCACATGTTAGAAAAAAAATAGAATAACTATTCAGAATATGATTTTTTGAGACTTTATTAATTATATTGCTTGATCCAAGTTTAAGGACATTTTCAATCAATACATGTTTTATCATTTATAACTTTAAATGAAAGTCTCATCCCTTTAATAATAATGACATAACTGTATCTCTTTAAATGCAGAAAAATTATAAGTCTCAACATATCAATATACTACTGTCTAAGATATACATGTATGCACATAACATTAATAATTCCCAGTTTATATTAAATAAATATGAAATCCTAACATTAACATGCTTTTGATGACCTTACAACTGGTGAATTATATACAACAAAAATAGTATTATAAGTAATACCTTAGATAGACAGAAAAGGACAAATAATTTAGTAAACATGAGTTACTTCCCCTTAAAATAAAGAAAACCTGAAACCCAAAAGAACACCCTAAACAGCAAAATTATGAAATGCTGCAGGTTCAGTTTTATCAAGCCATGCAAATTAATGGTAAAGTATTCATAAAAAAATAGATGGCCATGTGTCAGCAGTAATTGCAGAAAATCGGATAGCTTTCAACATCCGGATACTGGTACACTTTGTAAAAACAACCATTCTGCGCAACAGATAAATGTAATAAGGATAATATCAATAGGATAATCGTTTACAACAGTTCCATTACCTATCCTTATACTCAATTGCAGGTGAACTTTCTTCTTGTAGGAAAATTTTGAAAATGTATAAATGAATGAATGAACTGATACGGCCTCAATCTAGACCACAACGATATTCGAAATCCGGGTTTTAGTATTGTCATTAAAACTAAGGGACAAGCTGTTAAACTTAACCTGCAATTTCGGGAAAATAATATCACAATGCACATGCTTTTTACATAAAGTTATTAAATACAAATATAACAACACATTTGTTTACTTGATTTTTACGAATCAAAATAAAACTAATTAACACAACATGAAATTAACTGCTAATAATAACAGCTCCTTCCATAGGCAAAAATAAAAAGCGTTCCATAATAGACGACGCCGCTCACCGGCGTCGCCAATAAACACTAGGGCAGGCATGCAATATGTTGTATATTGTTTATGATATGGCCTTGTTATATTTTAAAATAGTGAAAAACACTTGCTTTCCATTGAGAAATATTGTTAAAAAAGGTGATCCCTTTTTGGCACCGCTCCCTATCCAAAAGATACATCAAGGGGGTGACGGAGGGGGGATGTGCCCCCTTCTGCTTGGTGGTTTTGAAGGGGGCAGTAGCCCACCTCATCTCCAAGAAAAGTTTGAACTTGTGAGAGGCCAAAAATGGCCTTGAGTCTACCTTAAAGTAATTTGTAACCAAAGCTGAAAAGCCTTTAACTCTATCTCAATCCAGCACTTTGAAATCATTTTTGATGGAAAAATCAACATAAAATAGTGATTTTTGGCAATTCTGAGATGTCCCTTCATTGCCATGGTAACAGGAAATTAAAGACTGAGCATGCCATTACAAAGGCTATGGTCCAGTCAACATTTTTGCCAAGTTTCATTGGTATTGAAGCATTTTTTTATGGTTTCATAGCAATTTGAACTTGTAACAGGAGGTCTTTCAATGAAAACAGCCATTTTTCACAAAATTGGCATGCATAATAGGTCAAAGAAGGTTATAGTAATCTTTTTATAAGCTTTGAACAAACAGACAAAACAGGCAGACACACACTTGAAAACTTGTCTTGTTTCATTGGCAAGTAGTCTTTTTTTTTCTTTTAAATATGAAGAACATAACTCTTTTAAAGCATTTACCTGAAGTATACCAGTCATTTAATATTTTATCAATTAAGTCATTTATAATGCAATTTCTTTTCTAAGGAAAAAACAATATGCTAATTTAAAACTGATAGATAAAAAAACAGAAAGACAATGAATAATAACAAAAGCAATTAGTGATCACATGTGTCGCCTCATGATGGCCAATTTCATGTTGAGACAAATTTTGTGACAGACGGACAGACAGACAGACAGACAGTGCACAACTACACTTGGTACTGATCATTCCTGAAAAGTTTGGATAAAATTGCACCAGTAGTTTATGAGGAGTAGTCCGGACAAGCTATTGCGTATCTGGCAACACACAGAAAAAAACACCTTTTTATCAAAGGGCAATAACTCAACCAAAAATCATTCAACCGGAAAACCCGTGCAATATGCACGTATATCTGTAAAGTTTGGATGAAATTGCACCAGTAGTTTATGAGGAGTAGTCCGGACAAGCTATTGCGTATCTGGCAACACAGAGAAAAAAACACCTTTTTATCAAAGGGCAATAACTCAACCAAAAATCATTCAACCGGAAAACCCGTGCAATATGCACGTATATCTGTAAAGTTTGGATGAAATTGCACCAGTAGTTTATGAGGAGTAGTCCGGACAAGTTTTGTGACGGACGGACGGACGGACAGACGGACAGACAGACGACGGAGAAGTGATCCCTATATGTCGCCACACAATAAGGTGTCTTAACCAATGTAATATAACAAGTATTTCTATAAAACAAAAATCCCACCTTTTTATTCATTAGGTTTGATTAAACACAATTCGTTTTTCGCTCATTCTCTTTAATAACAATTTTCCCGAACTTTTTCTCAGCTTTGTACACCCTGTCTAGAACTTCTTCATCAAAGCTAAGTCGGGCTAAGCCACTAAAGACCCAATCAGAGATTGAAGGGAAAACTGAAATCCCGGGAACAATTTGTCTAAATTACCTATCCGACCCAATACAATTAGATGGTACAACTTAGTGATTAATTTCTCAGAAGTAAATACCATGGCCTTGTCAACAATGCTACTTTATCAATATTTCAGAAAATTGCGGCCCACCAATTACATAGAAAACGAATCATACTCTTGACTGCTGAGCCTGCAAAAATGTTATGATATATAGGATAATAATTGCAGATAAGTAATTTGTTAATTAGAACGCAGTGATCGGTCCAACGAAATCAATTGGGCATTCGTTTCAATCAGTTTTGTATTGGATGTGTTCATGTTTCACCAAATTGTCGGAAAATTAACCAAATCGCCGGTGGAATTGTGCACAACCTCACAATGATAGAGATGAATGACTATGATTGGTTCAATACCTTTTACCCACAATTCCAATTTCCCAATTGCTGATTGCAGAGTCCAATTTGCTGAATGTTTTAACCCCCATGATGAAAAGACTTTTCCAATTACGGCTCAATTTTTTGCAATTATTGCAAATGTTGATTGTTGCTAGAAAATTGAAAAGTTTATTTTCACGATGCAATTATTGTAATGAAGGTTATTGATAAGTTTTTGAAGAAAGCTAGATCAATATTCCTAATTCGTTTTAAGATACGAATAGCTTGCTGATAGCATATTCGCCGATTCATCTTCTATGGGACGACATCTACTTACGAAAAACAGTTTTGAAAAGTAATAAATACCTATTAAAAATTGTAAAGGGACAAAACATGCTATATATTACATGTAGAAATGAAAAGTCATTTGTTTTGGAAAAGAAAATTTATAAGTTTCTTGACAAAATATGAAAGGAAAAGTAATATAAAAGGTTTACATAGTCTCATCACTTCAAAATAAATATATTTCAATATTAATACAATGATAAACATGTTTTTGGTGTGTTTTTTGTTGTTGTTTTTTTTGTTCATGTTGCTAAATAAATCATTAGCCATTTGTGTTTATCTCCCTTTGCCACTTAATTGAAATTGTTAGTTAATAGTTAAATACTAGCAAAAATTGCTTTGAATAAAATGCTCTCAAGAGAGGAAATTTGTTTTATATGTCATGACTCATTAATCTTGCACAAAACAATCAGATATAGAAGTCAATTATCTAATTAAATTATTTATTTGTTTTCAATTACACCTTTGAAGTTATAAATATATAACACACACACATCAGTTCAATTTTGAATCATTTAAAGCCAAGCTTCAAATTTCACAATAATTATATAGTATATCATATCAAAAGGACGTTTTAAATGAATCATTTTAATAGATAATGAGATATCAAATAGGCAATACCACCGTGTCTCAAATCACCAAACAAAAATGCACAATTTTACAGCGATACATTTATTATACATTAAACCGCAATTATTTTCAACATTA
The DNA here is from genome assembly GCF_026571515.1 of Ruditapes philippinarum. NCBI lineage: Eukaryota > Metazoa > Mollusca > Bivalvia > Venerida > Veneridae > Ruditapes > Ruditapes philippinarum. Next base: position 8,048 of record NW_026859726.1, read on the forward strand.
ACAATACAGAGACAAATCAAAACACACTGAAACATTCATTAAACAATAGTTATTTTCAATGATACAATATCACTTCATGTTTAAAAGTAAATCAATTTAGTTTTAACCTGATGATATTTATTTCTGCCAAACTGTGATTATGGTATATGAATCACTAGTGAGTTGAGTTTCTTGGGTTTACCAGTACTGGTATCATATCAGACAATAAGGTCTACATTCCAGTAAGACTTAAACTTATAACCCAGATTAAAGTGGATCGAGAAGCAGCCATAAAACTACTTGTGGTGGTGCTGGTAGTTTAACCCCAGAATGACACGGCAATAAGGCACATTGAAGTTGGCAGAGCAGAGTTCAGCCTTGGCAGGCTGTCAAGCATTTAACAAGTTCTAGTTGCGTTCACCTTCCCAAGGAACTGATAACTTTTGAAAATGTGAGAGCAGAGGTACAATGCCAATGACCATAGAAAGGATTTCATGATCAACTAGAAATGTGTCCATAGGACACGGGTGCCCCCACCGCGCCACTGTTCTGTCAATCTTATGACTCTAGGTCAAATATTTTTTGAAAACTAAAAATCTTTTACTAAGTAAAGGGCAAGAACTTTACAAATACTGAATAAATCCACAAGCAAACCCCAAGGTGCATAAGTTCACAGTCATGCTGACCAACATTCTTGTAAACTTTCAGGCCTACAAGTGAAATACTTTTTGAGCTATGCATGAACAAGTAGAAAATTGCAAATTTATACTACTGTAAGTCAAGGGCAATAACTCTAACAAAACTGAAAAAAATCCACATGCAAAGTCCCAGGTACATAGCTTCACAGTGATGTGAATCATTATTCCTGTAATTTAGTGATGGTGATCATTTTTCCTGTAAAGTTGGTTGATTCTAACTCAAGCACTCAAGGAACAAATAAAAATATAATGAAACGGTTTTTACTAAGTCAAGGGAAATAACTCTACAAATACTGGATAATTCCACAAGCAAAACCCCAGGTGCAAAACTAAATATGCTGAGCAACCTTCCCGTAAGGTTTAATGACTCTATGTCAAATCCTTTTTTGAGTTACATGCGACACAAGTTGAAAATTGCAAAAAAAATTCTAAATCAAGGGCAATAACTCTAAAAATACTATATAAATCCAGAAGAAAATACCCGGTGCACAACTACACATGCTGATCAATATTCCTGTAAAGTTTCATGACTCTATGTCAAATACTTTTTGAGTTACATGCGACACACATTGAAAATTGCAAAATTTTACTAAGTCAAGGGCAATAACTCTAAAAATACTAAAAATATCCAGATAAAAATACCCAGGTGCACAACTACACATGCTGATCAACATTCCTGTAAAGTTTCATGACTCTAGGTCAAATACTTTTTTAGTTACATGCGACACAAGTTGAAAATTGCAAAATTTTACTAAGTCAAGGACAATAACTCTAAAATACTAAAAATATCCAGACGAAAATACCCAGGTGCACAACTACACATGCTGATCAACATTCCTGTAAAGTTTCATGACTCTAGGTCAAATACTTTTTGAGTTACGTGCGGCACAAAAGAGAACGGACGGACGGACAAAGGACGGACGGACGAGGGTAAATCTTAATGCCCGCCACTAAAGTGGGGGCACAATAACAAATGAAAGTGACCTCTACCTTCCGGGAATCAGACCCAGGTCGCCTGATTTACACTGTTCAATGCTCTAACTATTGAGCTAACTAGACGGTTATCCACCAAATCACTAAGCAATTTCTCCCCTTATATAGATAGACCTTTTCAACCTATAAACATACTCAAGTATAAATTTTTTATATTAAACACAGACCTGTCTGTGGAACAAACTATGACTGAAACTTAAAAATCTGACATAAATATCTGTGAATAACTTCAATACTTCAATAACTTCAATATACATTTTTTGTATCTTACTACACATTTTGTTTACTTATTTAACTAACTCATTTTCAGCTGATAAAGAATTGAATTCAAAATAATTTTTGATCAAAGTATATGATCTATTCACAGGCATTATTATTATAAAATTTGTTTTTTCATAGAATATCATAGTTTCTGTTCAGATAGTTTCTCCGTTGTATCTCTCCCTTTAAATGCTGTCACAATAAGACTTCCAGTAATATACTGTGCATCATATCAGAAATTTCTGCAATCGAAGTGGGGATGAACCATGGCCACAATTTATCGCACCTTATAATTAACTTGTGGTAATTTTCAGCACTTCGGCAAATCATTTTGTCAAATTTAATCAACACTAGAGCACAGATAAGATCCAGCTTCTGCTAGGCTAATAGCAGTCCTCAACAATTTATACAATCTTCGATTAATACATATTTTCACAAGAGTCTGCAAGTCAATAAAAGTAAATTGAAAACAAGCAACATTTCCTCACAGTGGCAATTAAACTTTCTTAATTGTGTTTATTCAATGGATTAAATCTTACCATTTGGACACCCCAATGATTAATGTCTAGCACTGTGAAACTTAAATTTCATTCCAAATTAAGTCAATTTGCGAATATCTTCATTCAAAGACGGGTTAGGTTACCTTATTTTCTAACTAATCAGTGGAAAATCTCCTTCTCTATCTTGGGACACAAAAAATAAGTTTCACGAAGCAGGAACTTTCAATTAAGGTCTAACGACCTAGGACATTAATGTTTATTATCATATTAGAACATTTGTTGCTATCTTTACACTGAAGTAGGTTACAGTTACCTTAATTTACCACCAATCAGTTACAATATCTTAATTAAGGCATTGAGACACTCACAGGGAAAACAGGAACTTAGAAATTACCCATAATTGTTCCAATCAAAATATCCAATTAACCCCATAGAACCCTATTACTGTACTACAATAGTGTCCAATCATCGTCCAATTAGTACAAATAGGCAAAATTTGTCTATATTGACAAAGAATTACTTGATTTTGTAAAGGATAAAAATCCATCTCATTTACTGTATATAAATGTAAACATAATCAAATGATCATTTTACATATTATATAATACAGTAAGTATAATGTTTGAGTCATCAAAATATACGGCCAGATAACTGAACATAATCCTCCGTTTTAACAATCTGTATTATCTCCCCTTTATAGAAGAAATAAAACAGAACATACCTTCCATATGATTCTGTTGTTGTTGTTGCATAAAATCTCCATTTTCTTCTGTGGTCTCATCTGAAACGATATAAACAAACTTGAATGATCATATATAATTATATTATATACAATAAGTGAGCAACATTCAACATATACATTCATGTATATTTGACAATTAAAATGCTCACCTGTATGGTTTGGATAAATAAACCAAACATAGATAGATAGATAGATAATTTATTGACGTATACATTCAGTACATAGTCATATTACACACATTTATATAGTACAATCAAACACAATATCATGGTACATGAACAAAGTTGTAGCACAAATTTTCAATTTACATATTTTTGGAGAATGAACGTTAACACCATTTAATGCTAAAGTGAGCTTATCTATTATAAAGCGTTTACATTCTTAAAGATATATATAAAAAAATGGATTTTAAACTTAATCAAATGCTGTGATAAGATTCCATTTAACAATGTTTCATACTAGACACATTATCAAAGTAATTTCAAGAAATAAACAATATCACTTTCAAATACAACGAGACAAATTTATACATTGATTTACAGAGCATTTAGTTGTTCAATTCGATGTTTTGTAGCATAATACAAATATTTACCTAAACCTATTAATTCAGACTTCTTTTCAGTACTTAATAATTCAATCAATTTGAACATACTTGGTCTTCTGTAGTAGTATTGCTTAATGTAAAGAGAACGTATATTAGAGTAACTATTACAAACAAATATAAAATGGAATTCATCTTCTATTTCATTACTACCGCAAAGCTGACATATGCGTTCCTCTCGGGGTAATCTATTAGCACCATATCTACCTGTTTCAATCCGAAGTTTATGTGACGATAATCTTAATCTTGCTATGCAATTTCTATAGGTTCTGTTATGGAGAATTTTCAGGTAGTTTGCCATTTCAAATGAGTTATGCAAGTGTACATATATATTACTTAACAATGGACTGTTTGAAATATCGCTAGAAAGTTTTTGCAAAAAGCAGTCAATCACCCTTTGTTTAAAAAGTTTAACAAAATATTTGGCTTCGTATTGAAATGGGTTGTTCCAAACATCAGAAAACCCGTACTCATTTAATATTCCATGTACTTTAGAAGCCCAACATTGATTGTTGTTTTCATGTAATTCAAACGAAGCGTACATAGCAGTTTTCAAAATGATATTATCGCTATTAATTATTTTAAGCCAGTATGTAATAATTTGCACATATCGTTTAATAAATAATGGATAACGACCTAATTCGCTATAGATTGCTGCAGTACAAGTACTTTGTTTCACTCCTAATATAGATTTACAGAATTTAAGATGTAATCGCTCTATATCCTTTGATTTAGAAAATCCCCAAACAGCACTAGAATAGCTGAGCACTGAACCGACAAAAGAGTCAAAAAGTTGCAACGCAATGCTAGGGGTTAACTCATATTTATTGATGTTCTTTAATAAAACAGACATTGCCTTTAAACCTTTACCAATTACATATTGATTATTAAGTGTAAAAGACCCATTGTAATTAAAAACTACGCCTAGATAGTTGAAATTGTCAGCAATTTCTAATAGAATATCATTATAATACCAGTTTTCATTATCTTTTAAAGGCCCTCTTTTCCTAAAAACCATTATTTTGGTTTTATTTGTATTCACCTCTAATCCCCATTTCATACAATATTCATATAATTTATTTAAACTGTTTTGTAAATCCATAGGAGTTTTAGCAAGAATAGCCATATCGTCTGCAAAAAGCAAAATAATTAAACACAAATCGAATAATGAAATACCACTATCAATATTTTCTTGTAGAAAAAGTTCAATATCCTCTAAAAACAGAGAAAATAAAATTGGCGAATTATTTAGGCCCTGTTTCAAACCCAGCGAAATATCGAAAAATTCTGTAAAAGTGTTACAATGTTTTATACATGACTTCACAGTAGCGTACATTGCTTTGAATATTCTAAGTATTTTTCCATCCAAACCAACCTTACAGAGCTTAAACCATAAAGCATTCCTGTATACAGAATCAAAGGCCTTCTTTAGGTCTATAAAAGCGCAATAAAGGCGTAACTTTTGTGATAAAAAATATTCAATTAACGAATTTAAAACGAAAATAGCGTCGACTGTACTTGCACCGTGACGAAAACCGAACTGAGCATCCGAAGATATGTAAAATTGACTTGACCAATTTTCAACACGCTTTGTTAAAACACTAGTAAACAATTTTCCGAAGTTGCTATTAAGTGTTATTCCTCTGTAGTTATTTGGAGCATTTTGTCCCCCTTTTTATAAATTGGGACGATATAACCATATGACCAGGCTTTAGGAAAAAGACCTGAATCAAATATCTTATTAAAACAGTCGGTTAGATGTCCTGCAAGTATGTCTGCAGTTTCTATAAAATACTCATTAAGTAAATTATCAACAGGACATGAGGATTTATTACGATTCATACGACTTATTGCTTCACGAACTTCTTCTGTGGTTATCGGGATATTCAAAGACTCAAACGTGGGATTATTTACGTTAAAATCATTATTATTTACAAAGTTATCGATTTCTTCAATCTGTGTCGCATGTAAATCGTTAAACATATTTGAAAAGTACTCATGAAATTCTGCTGGCGTAATATTGCTTGTATTATCCTTTTTATTTTGTTTAAAATGTTTCCAGAAGTCCCGGGGTTTCTTATGTCGTAAATCACTTAATTCTTGAGACTTACGTAACTTAAATGCCCTTTTCTTTTCTCTTATCAATGATTTATACTTGCATTTAGCATTACATAGTAAATCCCTGTTCGATTGCGTTTTATTAAGATTAAAGGAACTGAGAGCCTGTTGATACTCTTGTCGCGAAACTCTGCATTCATTATCATACCATTCTTTGTTACAATTGCTATAAACATTACAATTCGAATAATGCTTAAAATATGGATCAGCAGTATTTTGAATAAGCGCAGAAAAAGAATCAACCATTTGATCAATATTATCATTAGTAATATTATCAGTGTTTATTTTGGACAAAATTTCATTAAATTGCGGTAGCTTAGCGATAACATCATTTCTAAATGCAGATTTATGCGCAGCATTCCACTTATAGTGTACCGTTGTTTCAAAATTGATATCACAGTTTTGCTCGGTTTGATTACTGTTTACTTTTAGTGAGAACGTTATCGGCGCGTGATCGCTATACAGATTAAAAGGTAAGACAGTGAACGAATCAATCAGTGGAAAATCTCGTGCAGATAGAACGAGATAGTCAATAGTAGTGCACGAATTTCTATTATAGTATGTAAACTCGCCAATATTATAATCGTTACCGATTCTACCGTTAGCAATACGTAATGAGGTCGCTTTGCAAAATTCGAGCATTTGTGTACCGCGCGAGTTACATATTTTATCGGAAGAGGCCCGTCCCAGCGAAACATCTGGGGTATAATTATCATAATCTAGGCCATTAACGCATGAATCAAAGGAAACATACAGATGTGACAAAACAGGTTTATCATCTGTTTCAGCTTTCTTCTTACAAGTAAGTATGCCTTTTAACTATGTTTTCAAACATTTAAAAGGACTGTTTGACACTTCATTGTAATGGTTGAGGGATCAGTTAAAAATTGTGTTGCACACATGTGCGGAATCGCACACTGAATAAAGCTGAAATCAATGGTGTGAAATATCATATTTTTATTGAGAATTGCATTTTATAAACTACTTTTCAATGCATTATTTTGTAGAAGGAATGGGTTTGCATGAAGTGAGTTTTTTTTGTTTTTGTTTTGCATTATACCAGGATAAATTGCAGTAAAACTTTACATTGTGATTTATTGTATACACATAAACAGTGATTTTTTTTACTTTTTTCGCAACAACCCATACCCCTGCAATTGTGAATTTTTAGTGTGATAATCTGTCAAATTGTGAAAAAATAAACAAGAAAAAACCATCACCTGTAGTCACTTTATACATTTTCATACATTTTAATACTTATATTCATAGTTTCAGCTTTCTTCTTTTTATTCCCTCAAATATATCAATCAAATTCTCAAGATTATCATTTGTCAGTTCATTATTTTGTTTGGTACTAAAAAACAATCCTGCCAATTGTGAATTTTTTTACACATTTTTGTGAATTTTTTATGTGTTTTTGGCATTGTGAAGAGGCCTTATTTCGGGGTCAAAATCAACCAAAAAAAATCACTGAATTACAAAGGCACTGATGTATTTGAAATGTATTTGTTTGAAAATTAAGTTTTTTTAATTTATGACTGGTAATTAACATTCCTTCATAAGTAATTAAATTTCAAAGAAATTTAAGAAATGTAAATAATTAACAGTTACTGTTATTCTGCACCATACAAGCTCAAACAGTTAAGATATCATTTTCAACTATTACCTAAAAATCTACCAGAATTACATTTTTTATTGGCCTTTAAAAAAACTAGAACTCTGCGAATCGGATGTGTTGCCTTGTGAACAATATAGTTTAGGAGAAATGGCCAGGACAAAAATGAAATATGAAAATTAACAAAGGGCAATAACTCAAAAAATAAGAAATGCAGAGCAGCAGTTTCTGTGCACTGCACTTCTTATCAATAAGATCTATCATCCTATGAAGTTTCAAGTCTATAGGAGAAATGGCCTGGACAAAAATAAAGTAGGAAAATTAACAAAGGGCAATAACTCAAAAAATAAGAAATGCAGAGTACCAGTTCTTATGCACTGCACTTCTTCTTAATGAGATCTATCATCCTATGAAGTTTCAAGTCCATACCTTTTATACATTAGGAGAAATGGCCCAGACAAAAATAAAGTATGAAAATTAACAAAGGGCAATAACTCAAAAATTAAGAAGTGCAGAGTACCGGTTCTTGTGCACTGCACTTCGGGATGCATACCAAGTTTGAAGTCAATCAGACTTATAATGACTGACTTATGCTCCGGACAAGCGTAAGGGGACGCCGACACCGACAACGACGCCAACACCGCCAACAAAAGTAACCCTTTATGTCGCCTTTTTCAAGGCGACACAAAAATGTACCATTATCGGGGACGTACCAAGATATTTAAGCTTTTATATGTGATAAATTGGGAGTTTTGGATCATTATATCTTTAAGTTGAGTTCAGGTTTAAAGTCACCCCCACACCCCCTCTATGCAGTTTCTACCTTCTGCATAAGCTAACTTTTTATTTGATATAAATTTTTTATGCTTAGCTGCTGTCTGGAATCATTGCTAGTCATTCTGTATGTAATAATGGTGAGTTGTTGTTTTTTTTTAGTTCATGGTAAGTTCTAAATACAAGGAGGTGAACAGTTACAGCTTTATTTTCTTAGTTTTTTACAGACTCATATATCACAATATCTATTTCTAAAGTCAAATGAAGAAATATTACAGAGAGTGCACCCATTGTTATACATGTCAAACAACATTAGTAAGAAGAAAATAAGAAGGTTTAGACTCCTGTATCGCTCCAGTAAAATAATACTGTTTTATAAAAGCCAAAAGGTTTCATGACATTATATTTTATCCTTAGTTTATACAAATTTATTTTAGTTTGATTGTGTTAGAAGCTATATATAAGCTTTTTGAAACACTCTCGAATCCATTCCTGGAACCAACCAACACTAAGCAATGAATGTAAAGTTTCTAGTTCAAGGAAGCAACAGCTTACCTCTAACAGGGTTTGAACCCACAAGATCAGCATTCCTTAGATTACTAATTGTCTGATGCATTAACCACTAGGCCAAGCACCACCAATCCTTTATGACCAAATTTTAATCTTTACATTTATATGATCTGATGGAATACTGCAAAACCATAACTCCAAGTACAAAACTTTTAAGGTTATCAATTCACAACCCTTAGAATAATAACAAATGAATTTGATACAGATTTTTAATTTAGATAAAAATTATTCTGCTGATTTATCCATATTTCATTTGATAAGTACTTAAAAATCAGACGATTTAAATTTTTAGACCTTTACTGCATTTAGCCTGACCTAGTAATCTATATTTGTTATTACAACAAAAGATGGCTATTATTTGATTTTGACTGGTGCATTTTTAGCTCACCTGTCACAATGTGACAGGGTGAGCTTTTGTGATCGCTTTTTCGTCCGGCGTCCGGCCAGCGTCCGTCCGTAAACTTTTGCTTTAAATGACATCTCCTCATAAACCACTGAGCCAATTTCATCCAAACTTCACAGGAATGTTTGGTGGTCACCTTTAAAAATTGTTCAAAGAATTTAATTCCATGCAGAACTCTGGTTGCCATGGCAACTGAAAGAAAAATATTTAAATATCTTTTTTTAAACAACCCTAAGAGCTAGAGCTTAGATATTTGGCATGAAACATCTTCTAATGAGTGTCTACCAAGTTTGTTCAAATAAAAGCCCTGGGGTCAAAATTGGCCCTGCCCCAGGGGGTCATTGATTTTCCCTATATGCATATAGTAAAAACTTAAAAAATCTTCTTTTAAAGAACTGTAAGAGCTAGAGCTTAGATATTTGGCATGAAACATCTTCTAGTGAGTGTCTACCAAGTTTGTTCAAATAAAAGCCCTGAGGTCAAAATTGGCCCTGCCCCAGGGGGTCATAGATATTCCCAATATGCATATTGTAAAAACTTAAAAAATCTTCTTTTAAAGAACCCAAAGAGCTAGAGCTAAGATACTGTATTCCTAGAAATGTTCGCGGATACAATATTTCGCGTTTTCCACAACGTCGGCATTTTCGCGGAGACAAACTTTCGCGGATATGTACTAACCGCGAATTCCGCGAATGTTAAGTCGCTACGGCCTAAATTACAGTTTTTGGAGGTTACGTTTTTGATGCATGACCTTGCCTGGTGGGTGCTTTAATTATTTTATTTCAAGTCAGCCCTAAAGCGCAACGTTACTCGATACATTTTCATCTATTGACTACTCAAACAAGCACGGTTGTTCCGTCAACACTGTCATATTTCCTTACCTTTTTCATTATGTTATTAAGTAAGATTTAGTCAGACCAGTTAGCTTTTATTCTCATTTGAATAATAACTGACTCTATCTCCAAAATGTAGATACGTATTTTTTTTACACATTATCAGACTGTACATCGCTTTCATTTAACAACATATAACAGCTGTTTATCAATGTAGCACTTGATCTCTATTGTACTTTTAACAAAGGATTACACCTACTCCAAGCAAATGAAATCCAAGTCATTCAATGTTCGCAAACTGTAAATGCGTTTGTCAACGCCGTGACTAGCAAATAACGTCAATAAGCATGTTAATTACTAATAATTGATATTTTCTTTTTCAACGTGAAAACTAGTATCAATAACATACATAAATAATTCTTTACACATTTCTCTAAAACCTGTGTTTATATGTTGTTTTGTGTAAGTAGATTATAATAAATATTCTGCACTTTTTATGTTATATTTGGTTGAAGCTAGAAATGTTCGCGGATTTGTTATAAGTGACATATTCGCGGCTATAAAGATTCGCGGAATCATGCCTACCGCGAAAACCGCTAACTTAAAATGCGCGAAATCTTTTCTAGGAATACAGTATTTGGCATGAAACATCTTCTAGTGAGTGTCTACCAAGTTTGTTCAAATAAAAGCCCTTGGGTCAAAATTGGCCCCGCCCCGGGGGGGGTCATTGATTTTCCCTATATGCATATAGTAAAAACTTAAAAAGAATCTTCTTTTAAAGAACCGTAATAGCTAGAGCTTAGATATTTGGCATGAAACATCTTCTAGTGAAAGTCTACCAAGTGTGTTCAAATAAAAGCCTTGGGGTCAAAATTGGCCCCGCCCCAGGGGGTCATTGATTTGTCTATATGCATATAGTAAAAACTTAAAAAATCTTCTTTTAAAGAACCCAAAGAGCTAGAGCTAAGATATTTAGCATGAAACATCTTCTAATGAGTGTCTACCAAGTTTGTTCAAATAAAAGCCCTGGGGTCAAAATTGGCCCCGCCCCAGGGGGTCATTGACTTTCCCTATATGCATATAGTAAAAACTTAAAAAATCTTCTTTTAAAGAACTCAAAGAGCTAGAGCTAAGATATTTAGCATGAAACATGTTCTAATGGGTGTCTACCAAGTATGTTCAAATATAAGCCCTGGGGTCAAAACTGGCCCCGCCCCGGGGGTCATTGATTTTCCTTATATGTGTATTGCAAAAACTTAAAAATCTTCTTTGAAAAAACCCAAATAGCTAGAGTTTAGATATTAAGCATGAAACATCTTTAAGTAAATATCTACAAAGTTTGTTCAAATAAAAGCAGGGGGGTCAAAACTGGCCCTGCCCCAGGGTTGTCATTGCTTTTAACTATATGTGTATAGTAAAAACTTAAAAAATCTTCTTTTAAAAAACCCAATGAGCTAGAACTTAGATGTTTAGCATGAAACATCTTCTTATGGGTGCCTACCAAGTCTGTTCAAATAAACAAATAAAAGCCCTTGGGTAAAAATTGGCCCGGGGGGTGGGGGGGCTATATACAGGTGAGCGACCTCAGGGCTATAATGGCCCTCTTGTTTTATTTTATTTGTTGTTTTTTTTTTACAAAAGGGTGCAATATAACAACATTCTAAAATAATATGATCAAATATGATATCGAAGGTAAGCTAAAAAATATTTAAATAAAGAAAAATCCTACAGAACACACTGTAGAAGAAACCTTTGAAATTGTTTAGCAGTATGTAATGAAGCAATATAAAATAACACCTTTAATCAAAATATTGTCTCTTTGTCTTATAATTTGTCTGTAACTCTACAAAAATATCGCAATGACCTATATTCATGTTTGTTTTATTTCCTGTTACAGTTCCTGTTTTTAAACTCAATGACATAATTGAGCCGTGTCAAGACAAAACCAACATAGTGCGTTTGCGACCAGCATGGATCCAGACCAGCCTGCGCATTCACGCAGTCTGATCAGGATCCATGCTGTTCGCTACCATTTTCTCTACTTGTTACAGGGCTTGCAAGCGAACAGCATGGATCCTGATCAGACTGCACGGATGCATGCTGGTCGCAAACACATAACGTTGGTTTTGTCATGGCGCAGCTCATATATTTACTAGGATCCAGCATGTGACGAGGTGTTAATAGATTGAATACTGTTTAAGCCAGCACTAGGGGACGTGAGAGATGTTGCTCTTTTTTATGTTATATTTCACGCACAGACTCAATCAAAACCTATTCTGTGATTTTGTTTGCTTCCCAGAGATCAACTAGTATTGCCCATATGAAGTACAAAAATGGTCGTTACATAAATGAAACTAAAGCTCTTTTCCTACAAACCCACAACTCTAAACCTTCAAACAAAATAAAAAATTAAATTACTAAAAACCATCATAGCGATCATTGTAACTAAGCTGAGACAAATAAGGGACATTAACTATAGCAGAATCTTGTACAGTTTACTTTCATATCTATTCTTGATGTACGAGTTTAATAAACGAAGAATTACCATTTATACACATTATAACAACCACTCAAATATTGTTTAAAGTTTCAAACAGAAAACAAATTAAAGCATGTAATAAAACATATCTCTGGAGGCAATTTAATCATTTCTCAAACAGTATTCTGGCAAAGACAAAATTAAAATACTTGGTGCAGATGTATCAATGTTAAAATGATAATTGGCAATTATGTTGATGTTTTTTTCAATTTCAGAAAAAACTAGAGGATGCTTTTGTAAAAAAGCGCATGTCTTCCCCACTGCTGAGAATAACTGTGAATGGAAACAGGAATGGAAATGGAGATAAGATAATGTAAATACCCGGTAGTCACTTCAATGAAGGCTGTCTATGGATGGTTTCTATTGTTAAGGTTGTATGAGAAGATGCTTCCTAAACTGTTTGTTTTTATAGGTATTCAATTTTGAAAATCCTGGTTATTCAATCAGCGTATGGCAGGCGGGCGTCAAACGAAATTGCACTTGATGGTCATATCATATATAGTTTCACAAATGAAATTAAATGAAATTGTGTCTGCTCCATAATTCTTCAAACCTTTAAAGGATTTTGATGATACTTGAAACAAACGTTCATATTGTCAGATTTTTTTACACTATTGAAATGAGAAATTGACCAACGGTCACTGTGACCTTGACCTTTGAACTACTGACCCCAAAAACAATAGGGATCATCTGCTCAATAAGACCAATCATCCTATGAAGTTTGAGGTCTGTAGGTCTAAAGGAACTCTAGTTATCATCCGGAAACGAGAAATTGACCAACGGTCAGTTTGACCTTGACCTTTGACCTACTGACCCCAAAAACAATAGGGATCATCAGCTCTATAAGACCAATCATCCTATGAAGTTTGAGGGCTGTAGGTCAAAAGGAACTCTAGTTATCATCCGGAAACGAGAAATTGACCAACGGTCACTGTGACCTTGACCTTTGAACTACTGACCCCAAAAACAATAGGGATCATCTGCTCAATAAGACCATTCATCCTATGAAGTTTGAGAGCTGTAGGTCAAAAGGAACTCTAGTTATCGTCCGGAAACGAAGAATGGACGGACGGACTGACGGACTGACGGACGGACAGGGCAAAAACAATATGTCTCCCCCCGAGGTGGGGGAGACATAATTATCAGCAACTAAAGCAAACCTTTCTGTTATCAGTAAAATAGGAACCCGGTTTTGATAAGAAAGTTTATAATCTGACAAGTGCTCAGTGAGACTAAGGGGCTTTTGTTAAAATGTGTACACCAACAACTCAACATGCATATTTGGAAAAAAAAAACTGGATCCAGTCTATCAGATATTTACCTAATTTAACTGACTAGGAGTGTCAGGGTTATAAAAAATGCTAACCATTTAAAATGGTGACCAAAATTTAATAAACATGTTGAATGTTTACCCGACTGTACTGATCTTCAGCAGTAACTTGGTTTCTTTGTGATAAGTTAAAAAAATCTTGCACAAGTATTTTTTGTACTCAAAAATGATAACAATACATATAATACTAATATGGAGTAACTATATTCTGTAAGGGTCGTACCATACTCGATCAGATTGAAAAAAACAAGAGGGCAATGATGGCTCTAAATCGCTCACCTGAATATAAAAAAACTCTCCATGTTCAGGAACAAGTAATACACACTAGAAGATGTTAAGATATGTTATGATATCCAAGCTCTAGCTCTTTGGTTTTTTAAAAAGTAGATTTTTTTTATGTTTTTTCTTTCGGTTGCCATGGCAACCATAGTTCTGCACGGAATTAAATTCTTTGAACAATATTTAAAGGTAACTACCAAAGGAATATTCCTGTGATATATTGGATGAAACTGTCTTAGCATTTTATGAGGAGATGTTGTTAAAATTAAAGTTTACGGACGGAAGATCACAAAAGCTCACCTTGTCACTCTATGACAGAAGAGCTTAAAATACATTGTCGAATACAACTTAGATATAAACAAATTGTCATATCTTGTTATTGAAAAAATAAGATAATATAAAACTTTTTTGCCTCTTTGTCAAATACAACGGCGGTTACTGGTTATTGATTTTTCTAACCGGTTTTCGTCTAAAACCCCAACTGTTCCGTTTTAAGGGATAAACGTGATATCCCTAAAACTGGCACTTATTGGTTATTGACATCACCATATCAATGACATATAACATCAAAATTTCAGACATTGTCAAATCCTAACACTTTCTTTGAACTGTCTTAGTGGCAGGTATATTTTATCATAGAACTCATTTCATTTATACACAAGAATTGAAATGGGTGTTTGACACACAGTTTCATTTCTAAAACTACTAAAGTCTGTAATTTTAATAAAGACTATTCATCCAGCTGTTCTTTGCTATATGAGAAATTATTAATTTTGATAAAGTCATATAAATCAAAGCAGTTTTAGAAATAGCATTTATAAAGTTTCATTTGAGTATGAAACAAAATATTTTGGTGGGGTGTTTTGTTATTTATGGAGTATTTTAAATGGCAATTTCAAGCAAATAATACTGGTATTAAAACTGGTATTATTAATTCTTCTGTACCTGTAAACAGATAAAATATTTTGTATCAAAAACATTTCAAAGTCTTTCTTTGCTCTTCAGTTATTTCTGTGTGCTCAAATGATTTGCCTTTGTCTAAAATGTCACTTTCATTGAGAGACAGATAAACTGTAAACACATCTATGTGAGATAACTAAACACATATACTTTATATAATGAGATAAACTGTATACACATGTACTTGAGATAAACTGTATACATGTGTACTTGAGATGAACTGTTTATATATTTACTTGAGATAAACTGTTTACACATCTACTTGAGATAAACTGTTTACACATCTACTTGAGATAAACTGTTTACACATCTACTTGAGATAAACTTGTTTACACATGTACTTGAGATAAACTGTATACATATGTACTTGAGTTAAACTTGTTTACACATGTACTTGAGATAAACTGTATACACATGTACTTGAGATAAACTGTAGACACATGTACTTGAGATAAACTGTACACACATGTACTTGAGATAAACTGTGTACACATGTGCTTGAGATAAATTGTATACACATATACTTGAGATAAGCTGTATACATGTGTACTTGAGATAAACTGTTTACACATCAACTGGAGATAAACTGTAAACACATTTACTTGAGATAAACTGTATACACATGTACTTGAGATAAACTTGTTTACACATGTACTTGAGATAAACTATGTACTCATGTACTTGAGATAAACTGTGTACACATGTACTTGAGATAAACTATGTACACATGTACTTGAGATAAACTGTTTACATGTGTATTTGAGATAAACTGTTTACACATCTACTGGAGATAAACTGTATACACATGTACTTGATATAACTTATACACATCTACTTGAGACAAACTTGTAAACACATCTACTGGAGATAAACTGTAAACACATGTACTTGATATAAACTTTATACACATGTACTTGAGATAAACTTGTAAACACATCTACTGGAGATAAACTGTATACACATCTACTGGAGATAAACTGTAAACACATTTACTTGAGATAAACTGTATACACATGTACTTGAGATAAACTTGTTTACACATGTACTTGAGATAAACTTGTAAAGACATCTACTGAAGATAAACTGTATACACATCTACTTGAGATAAACTGTTTACACATCTACTGGAGATAAACTGAAAACACATGTACTTGATATAAACTATATACACATCTATTAGAGATAAACTTGTAAACACATCTACTGGATATAAACTGTATACACATGTACTTGATATAACTTATACACATCTACTTGAGACAAACTTGTAAACACATCTACTGGAGATAAACTGTAAACATATGTACTTGATATAAACTTTATACACATGTACTTGAGATAAACTTGTATACACATATACTGGAGATAAACTGTATACACATCTACTGGAGATAAACTGTAAACACATGTACTTGATATAAACTATATACACCTATATTAGAGATAAACTTGTAAACACATCTACTGGAGATAAACTGTAAACACATCTACTGGATATAAACTGTATACACATGTACTTGATATAACTTATACACATCTACTTGAGACAAACTTGTAAACACATCTACTGGAGATAAACTGTAAACACATGTACTTGATATAAACTATATACACATGTACTTGAGATAAACTTGTAAACACATCTACTGGAGATAAATTGTATACACATCTACTGGAGATAAACTGTATACACATGTACTTGATATAAACTGTATTCACATGTACTAGAGATAAACTGCATACACATCTACTTGAGATAAACTTGTAAAGACATCTACTGAAGATAAACTGTATACACATGTACTTATGACAAACTGTTTACATGATATTTGAAATCTATTGATCATTTTGTAGTTTGGTTTGTATTGTTTTAACATAAAACCAATGGCATGTCTGACTTTTACTGATTTTTGAATTAACAACAGTTGACTTGATAGGTTGACCAAAAATAGCACTATCAAATTGTTTTAGACAGCAAAAAAGTTGGTGAAACTTTAAGATCTTTCAATATATAACAAAAAATATCTGAACTTGATTCAGACCAGTCCTGTATATTGTACATTGTAATTCTTACGCAATCTGTTGCATTCCTTATATCAGTATAATAAACAATTTTAGGATATTTTTTAATAAGAAATAGCTGTTATATTTTTTTTACTAGCTCATTTGCACAGAAATTTTTATATGGGTGACAGGTTGTTATACAAAAGTTTACACAAATGTTATTAAAGTAGAAACTGACACCCTTTTTTTGTCTTTTAAATATCTCAAGTAGTAAAATATTGTTGCTAGAATCAAATAAATAAATATGTACATAAACTTTTTACTGATTGTTTGAGGTAGAAAAAGAAAATCAATCCTTTTTGTTTTATTGGGACTTTGGCCACATTTGAATCATTTATAAATTCATGAATATAACTTATTATCAGTTACAAAGATTTAACTTGTCATTGTATTTCTTGATCATCATAAACCCAGCTGGTCTATTCGCAGTTTTACTGATTTTCAAAAATATGAAATATTATCTAACTTGCCGTAGTGTTATAGCATAATTATTAACATTTTTTCTTTCTTCTAGCATTTATAAGAAAGTAATAGCATTCTTTAGTAATAGATTCTAAATTCTTTAATAACAATATATCAATAACTATCCAAACACGGAATCTTAGCGCTCAATATTGTGATTATAAAAAGTTCCCGCATTTACGTGAATGTAAAACAGGAAATTGGGTTGCTTCTCTTTGCATTAATAATGCTCCAACTAATTTCCTCCAAATTAACACTGTTTTGCGTATTTTCGGACCATTTCAATCAAAATGAAAGGTCTCTGTATCGGCTTTCATAGTCGAGGAAAATATTGCAGTCCCAATATAATCATCGGTGGGCTTAATCGGTGAATTAGTGAAGAAAATTTTCTAATTTACGATAACAATCTTATAACTGATGTCGGTTATTTATCTCAGTCATAAAACTTTGAGTTAATCAGCTTTTTTGCAATATGCCATGGATTTATAGGCAACTAAACATGTGATAAATTCTCAAATCACCTGCACGTTTCTTGTATGATCTGCGTAAATTATGTGAGTTTGCTTCAATTTTAATATCATCACTATGATTTATTTGTCTAATTAACTGTCAATCATTTTTTCGGATAAACGCCATAATATGTAAAGCCGCATCGAAAATATTACACTTCCCTAAAATGGAACTATTTAATGATGAAAAATAATGAATCTGCTAGTGAGCTAATTTACTTCATGGGCGGAATTAATTTAAAAAACAAATATATTAGATTAATGCTCGTTAAATAGGCAATAAACAATAATACATGAAAATTATGTTTTATAGAAAACTGATATTTTTCTCTCCAGATTTTTTTTTAATAACAAATGTCTTCTCTGATTTAGTTCATGCTTTTGAAAATCAGTTTGCAATTAATTTTTGTTTTTTCTCCTGATTTTTGTTAAGTATTTTGATGACATAAAATCTAATTAAATATTCAAATTAATAAAAAAAAAAGCATTAATGGTAAAATATGCACAGGAAATGTGCTATGGCTTTTACACAAAGAAAAGTTTTCCAGTACATGTGTATGTACATTAAAAATTACCCAACTTAGTGAAAAACCAGATACCTAAGAATCAGATATCTAGTTTGCCTTTTGGTGCTGATATCAGTGATAAAAGACTTTAAACTGCAAGTTTGGAGCCAGATCAGCCTGCACACATGTAACATGCTGTCTGATCAGGGTTTGTACTCTTGACCTCTCAATTTTATTATTTTGATACTGAAATTACTTAATTAAGCTCACTTAAATGAACTGTACTGTAAAAATTAACCCTTATCGTGCTAGTACTACTCATGCTACATTTTTGTATTTTCTGATCGTAAGATCAGTAAATACATAGCTAACATCCACGGTCTAACACAAAATTTCCTAACAGTCCTAACAACGCAAAGTAGTTCTCACTCAAAACTGCTTAAAAACCAGCAATTTAAAAGAAAGAATAATTTTTAATGTAGGCATTTAACGAATTACAGTGCATTAAAAGTTTAGATTAGTCAATAGAAATGTGAGGTTACAATCACAAATTTCGCGGATGAATATCTTTTTTACCCAATGAAAAATGTTCGGCTATTTCCGTAAAGCTTCGGATTATCATGAATATCATTTTAATCAATGAAAATGCTATTTTTAGCTATGTCGATTAATGAATACTCCAGAGCGTAGTACACAAATAAATCTGACTGCCGAGTAGTGGAATATATACATGTCGGACTGTTTTGGCGAGAAGATTTTCGCTAAATTATTTTCATCAGTGTTAAACAACAGGTTTATCGTGAACAAAATACCTCGAAATTAATAAGGATTGCAAACACGAAATGGAAATTCTCAATTTAGAATTACATAATGTATTCGTTTTTATTCAAGGTACACATGTATTACTTCGCCGTGGTGCAGAGATAAGCGGTCTCGTTGAGGGTGTGAGAGGCCTATGGTTCAAATCCTAGTCGAGGCAATTCTATTTTTTTTTTTTTTGCAAAATTCCATATACTGTTATAGAAGAAAATCAAAACGCTGTCGCTGCGTAAGATGAATTATAGTATATAAAAATAAACTTATATAGGAAAGAACATACAGATAGTCAGTATGATTTAGATTGCAAAGATCAGAAAATACCATATAGAGCTGCAGCCCTTTGATTTTGAATGGACTAGCCCATATTCTTCTACGAAAGAAGACATTCATCTCTTTTATAGAGAAAATTTTGCAGTAAATACTGCCTGAATAGCTCCAAGGCAGGCCATGATTGTTTTAATCTGAGGAAGGCCATGATTGCATGGCTGATCTTGGTCTTCACTGGTGACAGAGGATTCAGTCACTGCCAGTAAGCTAAAGGTTTAAAGGCACATTACGAGGGTTGTCCAAAAAGTTCGTGCACTGCAGTTATTGTCGAGCGATTTATTAATAAAAACAAATAAATTATATATCACTTGAAAGAGGAATCTGTCTCAAATAAGAAAACAAAAGAAAAAGTCGAGTAACCGGCGTGTCGTGTAAAAGAATGGTCATTGAGTTACCTTAGTAACGTAATACCGGCGCACGACAAAAAATTGGGTTAGTGTATTACTGTAATTGTATTAATTGTTTGTTGCTTGTAAAGTGGTATTTGCTATTTATGTTATAATTTGTTTTACTGTCAATAGAGGAATGATTGATGCAAGGTATTGTGTTGTTTTTATTGTTTTTATGCAACGAACATGTAGCATATTCCACCAGTGCAGGAATATATTGAATAACCCTCGTCACATGCGCCGGCATTACGGACGGACGTCTGCCTGACCGGTTGTCATCGTCTACCGCCTCTCTTTCTCTTCCACAGAGCGTTTGTGCCATTTAAAAATCAGCCTTCGTGACACTGAACTTGTCCTGCTTGCCCTTTTTAGTTCTTTGTAGGTATCTGTTGGTGTTTTACCAATATCTGCACAAAAATATAATGATCGTCCGTTTAGCGACCGACATTTTCAAGTAATTACAGTATTGACGACCACACAGAAATTTTTGTTTACGACTGTTACAATAAAGCAAACGACTCCATATTTTCTAGTGACTTTAGGAATACGTTTACACACTTTTCCCTGAATTTTAACGTTAATATGTAGTGTTTAAAGAATACCGTGATGTATCAAAGCAATGAACTAACCCAATTTTTTGTCGTGCGGCGGTATTACGTTACCAAGGTAACTGTATGACGATTCGTTTTCAGGACATGCCGGTTACATGTTTTTTTCTTTTGTTTTCTTATTTAAGATATATCTCCCCTTCAAGTGATATATAATTAATGTTTTTCTATCAATAACTCACACGACAATAACTGTAGTGCACGAATTTTTTGGACAACCCTCGTATGCCTCAGAAATCCATATTTTTTAGTCCTTTAGAAATGTTAAACATATGTTTATTAATGTTGAAATTTTGGGCAAACAAAATAGTATTTTGACTTCCATACAATATACTGATTCACTATAATTATATCAATTGCAAACAGAATTAAAGATGCCAAAGATAGTTCATGTCTATCGCAAAATAGTTTGTTTTTGGAAACTGTAACAAGATACCAAAAATAAACAGAGAAAAAAAGCATCTCTGAGGCAAAATGGGCGTTTAAAGCACTTCTTGTCATGTAGGGGATAAGGACAACTCTATACACTGAGACAGACTGAAACCTAGAGCCTGGCTGATAACAGATGTAATTATTACTTACTTAAATTAAATCTGTTGTTTATTTTTAATTCAAACCTGTAACTTAGTTTAACTTCAACTTGAAATTTGTTCAACATTTTATGAAGATAAAATTCCCCATGATAATTTCTAATTTCCGAAAACATATTCAACAGTTTGATTAAAAAGGTATCTGGTTTATAGACTCTTCTCAAATTTTGCATTCAGGCAATTTGTTATTATTAAATGTGAATCTATTTTATGGGTAACAGTGTCTCAGTTATTATTGAATAGAGTATATTGTATATATTTAAGTCCCACTTAGTGCAAAAAGTTGACAGCATTTTCATTTCCCTTTTTAAACAATACAAGTTAAAGCATGAACATTTAAATTGAAAATATTTCTTCATAAAATTGTACAATTGATGTAAGAGCTGAAATGTTTCATGTTGTATTGAAACAGGTTGGTTGTTATTCTAATTCTAAGAAAGACAACTCCTACAATATGTGAAATATATGTTTAAAATAGTTATTGGATGCACTGTACATTTTGAGTGGGAATAAAATAGGCAAATTTTACTATCCTCTTTCATCAATATCATTAATTATAGTGAAATTAGAATCCAATAATTTTTCAATTTTTCATTACATATTTTAACGAGAGCAAAAAAAAAACCCTATAAATTATAGCATGTGTGAATAACATATAAACATTGCCATTTAAAAGGAATTTTACCCGGATGGCTGGAGGAGTGGGACTGAAATCATTTCCCAAAATATTTTTCGGCTGACAGGTCTCAAAATCATTTTAATTTTCCTGGAGTATTCCGGACATAGTTGGCTAAGTTACGTAAAAGTACTGAAACACTGTCATGTGATCTAATTTGAATACAGGAAATAATATAAAATGTTGCAATTGTGAAATAAAAAGAAAGCTAAAATATTAGTTCAGCAGTACTGACCAGAAATTTGGCTACTTCCAAGAATCAGCAATGACATTTTGTGCCGCCTGATCCATGTGTGTACTGATCATTTATCAGTCAGTATATGTCTTGAATTTTAGCTATAAATGAAGAATGGTTTTGTCCTGATTGCTAGATGGGCAAGTCCATTTTGGATACTTAAAGTGGTCAGGGTTAAAAGTCACTTACTTTAATGTTAATACTTTTGTTGAATTTGTCTTCAAATCAAATTTCCACTTTCACATGAAATTGGTATCATAATCAAATATAAACCAGTGACCTGATTCAAAGCAAAATAAACCTTTTTTTTATTTATCATTATGTATAGCAGAATATTTAATTCAGTTTCCCAAGCCAAGAAGTACATCTAATTTACTATAATATCACATAATTATGTGGGAATCACTGTCATCACCAACATTCAAGTCTATTATTACCTACTTAGCCCCAAATTTTCACATGGTACTATAATGTTGTTAAAACAAAACAAAAAATGGATTAAACACAAATATCTAGCGTTTCAAAACATAGGCAAATATTAAACAAGATGTCAGTTTTGCATTATTTCATAATATATGCTTCAGTTTTCATTATGTTTGTTTATATTATGTAAATGATTTATATTCTGCAAATTTTTTAAATAACTTTCAGTTGAAGCAAATCTCCAACAAAAATAATCATCATCCAAATCTTTATCTCTTTCAATAAGAGTGATAGGGTCAAATGAACACTGATCAGAAAATTGCATTTAATAAGATATGAAAATATTGGGTACTGAAGAAGCAGAAATGGAAACTGATCAGTGCAGATGTACTTATGTTTGGGCTTGCTTGAGATTCATATTCAAGTACCTGAGACGCTTTCACAGTAATGGTTTCTTGGCACTCTTAGGGTGCTAGTGTCAAGAGAAAAAATCACCAATAAAAATTCTACTGATATGAAATTTTCTTTTTCTTTTGCAGACGGCCTTCTGGAGAAAAAATATTTTGAAAGACTTGTTATACACGTAATGCTATGCTTTTATTAAAGACATCAAGACCTGTCAACTTGCAGTTTCAATGATGTGGATATCAGAACAGTTAAATCTGTGATAGCTTTAGGCAAGAATATCTTTAGTTATTTAATAATTTTTATATCATAGCATTACATGTCTGCTTATTATGATCCAGGCATAAATAATTACAATACAATATCATGTTACCTGGGTCACAGGAACACTGTATCATTAGTCAGTCATTGTGTCAAATCTCTGCAAGAAACTGTCAAAACACAGGACTTTCACAGAACAGAACTGTCGCAGCAATGAAATAGTTACAGCAATGAACTGTCACAACAAGGAACTGTCTCAGCATGGGACAGTCACAGCACAGGACTGTCACGGCAATGAAATGTCACAAGGAACTGTCACAGAACAGAACCGTCACAGAACAGAACCATCACAGAACAAAACTGTCACAACAAGGAACTGTCACAGCACAGGACAGTCACAGAACAAAACTGTCACAACAAGGAACTGTCACAGCACAGGACAGTCACAGAACAAAACTGTCACAACAAGGAACTGTCACAGCATAGGACTGTCACAGCAATGAAATGTCACAAGGAACTGTCACAGAACAGAACCGTCACAGAACAGAACCATCACAGAACAAAACTGTCACAACAAGGAACTGTCACAGCACTGGACAGTCACAGAACGAAACTGTCTCAGCAATGAGATATCACAGCAAAAGAAAAGTCACACCAAGAAAATGTCACAGCTAACAGCTGCTGCTGATCAAGCTGTTTACAATTGTAATTCTAAAAGAAAGCATTTAAAAGTAAAGAAACTTCATATTAATATTCAAGCCCTTTTTCTTTAAATACCCATAAAATAAATTATATAAATTAATTTCAGCACTTTTTTCACAAGACTAATAAAGAATCACTGCATCATTTCCAAGAAAACAGGCAACAGGTAAAACAATACACTCCTGCTTAAAAGATGAAATTAAAAGATTCAGTTTAATATGGAATTTATTTCAGAACTTTAACACCATGCTCTATCATAAATCATAAAGAAAATATATTCCTTTCTTTTCTATTAGTATCAAAAACAGCTAATGGATTTATATATTCTTAACACTTGTATATCTAATTAAATTAATAAATCTTCCAATGCGGTTTCGTAATTTTCGTGCACAAACCAACTTATTACAATGTTTTTACAGAAAATAATCCATTACAAACTGGAAATAAATTTCACTTATGATTTAAAATAAAAATATTCAAAAAAAAAAAAATTTTGAAATGTCAACTGGAATACCAAGAAAGACCATAAATGATATGCCAGAATAGCAAAAAATTATCTTTCCAATCAATTTGGGTAATTGTTCTATGGTTAAGATGTTAATGCTAAATACAGCAATTTCTTGTGATTTTTGTTCTATAGTTGTTTTACACCAATGGAATTTGGGGTTAACAAATAGATTATGGGTCAACAAATGGATTTAGGGATTAACAAATGGATTTTGGGATTAACAAATGGAACTTGGGGTCAACAAAAGGATTTTCGATCACATTCATTTTTTACTCATTGTAAATGACATCAGAATTGGTAATTCAAGTAAGGTGAGAATGTGTTCGAATACTTACATGATATAACAGGATAACTCTTTCATTATTCTGTCGTACCATTATGATATAATAGATTGAGATTAAAGTTATTTAATTATTTAATTTTGATTTTTTTTATTGCAATACAATAAAAGTGGATATGGACACCTAAGTCTGAGTATTGAAGCTGTTAGAGTATTCAAGATATGAAAATGATGTTTCAAGTTCAAATTTGAAAAGGTGCACAATTTTCTAAAACTTCCAAAATAGTTTTACAGCTTGCCAGTTTTACAGATTGTTCATTTCATTTTTATAAAATTACAATTGTGAAAATGTTCATTTTAAACCATGTTTTCAAACATATTTGAATAGTATTTGTATTATTTTTGAAACTCTGAATTTCACATGCCACATTTTTAATAATTTTTGCAAATTTGTAAATATCTACTGTCTTCTATTGCTTATTATTCAGTAGACTTCATCTTTGTTTTAATTTTTTATATTTAAAATAGTGTATGACATATGTAAGGAACTTAAGTCCAATTAGTTAAAAATATGTAAAATAAAAAACAATACAATAAAAAATGCCTTTTTCTGGATTCAAACCAGGGTCTCTACACTACCACTTCCAAAGCGAGCACTCTACACCTGCACTATTACACTGTAAATTTAGGTGGTAAAATATTAAGGCAATATATAACATGTTTTATGTTTGTATTATTGACACTCATATATGTCAAAAGTGATGAAAACAGATAATGAAAGGAATAACAAATTTGTTCTATCTGAGGACAATTAAGAACAATTGAAATTTCTGGAAAATCAGACTTTTCATAACCAACTGACACAACATTTGTTTCTTCATATTCTAACTACACATATTTGGGAATTATATTTAATAAAAAAAATCTTTCATAGTCTAACTTATTGTAATCCAAGCCAAAAGATATTGTGTCAGTTTATATAGCCTAAAATATTGTGTTTTTAGCTCGACTATTCACACAATAATCGAGCTAATGCATTCACCCATTTGTCGCCGTCGCCGTCCCTGTGGTTAAGTTTTGTGTGCAAGCTGGTATTTCCATAACTACTGAAGGGAATGGATTGAAACTTCACACATTTGTTCTCTGTGATTATCTAACATGATTGGCACAAGTCCCATAACTCTGATTTGCTTTTTTGCATAATTATGCCTCTTTTCGACTTAGAAATTCTTGGTTAAGTTTTTGCGTGCAAGCTGGTATCTCCATAACTACTGAAGGGTTTGTGCCTTTTTTTGAACAATTTTATGCATTTTATAATAATAAAGCAGTGATTAACTCGATAAAACATCTTAATAACAAGCCTTTGTACCTTTTCCGACAATTTTATGTATTCATATACTATTAGGTAAGCATTATTATACTCAATGAAACACACTTGTGACAACTTTTCGAATAGTCGAGCGTTTAACTGTCCACAGTAAAAATGACAGTTCTTGTCTTTATATATGCTTAACTTATTATACTCTAGTCAGAGAAATTGTGTAACTTTACAGGTCTACTTATTGTTCTCAAGTCTTTGACATTGTTTATCTTTACACATGTCTAACTAATTGTACTCTAGTTAGAAATATTGTGTACCTTTACACATATCTACTAGTTGTATTCAGTTAGTTTACACATGTCTTACTACTAATTGTACTCCATTCAGAGATATTGTGTACCTTTACACATGTCTAACTAATTTTATTTCATGCTTTCCAGTGTTTTATTGTAATATATCAGATGATTATATTCTGATAAACCACTAGTGAAATTTATAAAATATAATTTTCACTGTAGCCGAACTATATTTGAATGCGGATGAAAAGAAAATCATAACTAAATGGAATAACAGGCAGAAATAAATGCCGTCATGCGTAAATTTTGCTTCTTTAGGAAAAGAAAGTCGATGTCACCGTACATCATGTTAAACATGTTACAAAATTAGAGAAATTTAACAGAACTATATTTCAAAATTGATGATATGACGTCATGATGACTGTGATGACGTCAAAAAGGAGAATGCGCGACATTACGCGGCAAAATCAGTAAAGAATATTTAAAATCACTTAAAAAGCATGAAATAAAAAGAAAATGTATTTGTTTTACATATAAGATTGAAATATATTTCACTCGTGAACACCAGCTATTATATTTTCACTCGTGGCTACGCCACTCGTGAAAATATTGCATCTGGTGTTCACTCAGTGAAATTATATTTCTATCTTACATGCAAAACAAACAAATATCCTCTATATACTCCAGTCAGTGATATTGTGTTAGTTTACACGTATCATACTTATTGTACTCCATTAAGAGATATTGTGTAACTTTGCACATGTCTAAATCTTAACTTATTATACTCCGGTGGCTGATTTGTGTCATTCGTTTTTTCGCCCCACGACCCTGGGGTGCGGATGCGCAGAGTGAGATTTAAGAAATAAAACGGAGGGCGCGGAGCGAAAACACATTTACATGTGGGGACGTGGGATGAAGTTTAAAAATTAAAACTTCGACCTGCACCCCCGCTAATAAGTTTGTTTTTGCCCCGCGACCGCGCCAAGTGAAAAGTCCAGTATTAAGTTAAATTGCAGGGGCCCAGAGCAAAACACGCTAATAAACGAGGGCACAGGACAAAGTAAAATAAATAAATTGTTGCCCTGCAGGGGCGCAAAGCGAGATTTAGAAATGAAACAGCGGGAGCGAAAACACACTAATAAGCGGAGGCACAGCCAAAGTTTAATAAATAAAATTTTGCCCTGCGCCCCTGCTTATTAGAATCTTTTGCCAAGCCCGCCAAGTGAAAAGTCGAGAATTAACAAGTTTAAATGGTGGGGGCGCGGAGCAAAAACACGCTAATATTCACAATCCTGGTGAAATGCTCAAGGGATAGCTTTTTTTTTTTTTTTTATAAAATTAGACATAATTTACTGAATTCGTATTTTCATCAAAAATTTTACCCTTTTATTCTTGAAGCATGAGAAATTTCTGTCTTACAAATTATAGGTAATTCTTTGGATGGGCAACAATAAATCACCTAATATATACACTTTTTCCTGGTTGGGTTTTATATCAAACCAACACTGTAAAGGTCAAAATTATGGCAACTTTCAAGCTTTACTGGTGGAGGATGACATCAGATGCCCCTCCATGCAGTATTTCAGGCACTTTAGTCGAACCAACGTTCTGTAAGTTAGCTGGACTAAGCTTCCTCACATGAAAAAATTCACGGTCCCTGTCAGGCTTTGAACTCACAGTGGTGAGAGGCAAATAGTTTGTTGTCAATGACCTTAACCAGTCGGTCACTGACAGGTTAAAAACTTAATACAACAAATATGACAGAGTATAAGATACCTTTTTCCTGCTCCAGCAATGCTTGTACAGACTGCTCTGTTTCCAGGCAATCACTCTCATCCAAATAGTTTGACTTGGTTTCTATGGCAACGTCTATCTGACATTCAAAATCGGGACAAAGGCCAAGGTCAGACGATGTTGTATTTGGCTCAAGGTCAGCAAAACTAATTTCCTGTTCTGGTTCACATTTATCCATTTCCATATTTTTTATTTTATCAATTATTATTTTCTATTTGTTAGTTTTGTAAATCTTTTAAATCGTACCTCCTAAAAAACTATGTTTTTCTTTCCTGTTATTTTATATTGAGTAAAATAGTGTTAATTTAAACAGACACACCATATACTTCTAACTATAAACACAGTCATTTATAAACTACATGTAGTTAATTAAATATATTAGTAAAAAGTCATTATGCAATTTTAAAAATACTTTTATTGATTACTACATTCACTAGAGTATGGATTAACCAGATTTTTCTGATCTTGCCCAATTAGTAGCCATAATTAGGTATAAGACTTATTTGTATACAATCGGAATCCTTAACGAGGTAAGAACACTTTGACTTAGTAAAATATTCTTATTTCCTAAAACACCCCGGCCTTCTTTATTTATGTTAATCCTGCCTTAATCCAGATAATCCAAAATATCTCTCTCTAGAGATTTTAACCAAGCTATTTAAAAGCAATGTAAACAGTGCAAATGGTTCTCATATCACACTGTGGTAATTATTTGTGGAAATAACCAACTGGTATCAATCACTTGCATTTATTTCCATTATTTTTATTATCTGTTAATTACTGTAATACTGGTTTAAGTATTAAAACTGGTATAATCTTATTACTCCTCGAGATAACATTCAAGTAGAGTTACATCTCAAGCCTAGAAACAGACCCTAACTACTAATAATGTCCGTTAAACTATGTGCTCCGAGCACCTATTTATATCATATTCCAAATGTTTAAAGGTATTAGCCACAATTTTTTTTATACACTGACAGAATAATGACTTTATAAAATTCATGTTCATGGCAGCAGATGCCCCTACAAAATATATATATGCAACCAGCTATACTTAGGCCGAACCAAAACAAATTGTTAGTTTCTTAGTACTCAGTTTAACATTCTGTTAAAATAAAAAAAAACACAATCAAATGCAATAAAAAACAATCAAATGCACAGAACATTATGAAATTGACTCGTTACGAATATTAATTTTGATGTAAATAATTGTCCCTGTGCAATTTTCCATGTGAAGCAGTTAAATGTGCATACAATGTAGTAACCGGAGATGTACAAATGAAGATATGAGCCGCGACACGACAAAACCAACATAATGGGTTTGCGACCAGCATGGATCCAGACCAGCCTGAGCATCCGCGCAGTCTGATCAGGATCCATGCTGTTCGCTATCAGTTTCTCTACTTGTTATAGAGTTGGTAAGTGAACAGCATGGATCCTGATCAGACTGCGCGGATGCGCAGGCTGGTCTGGATCCATGCTGGTCGCAAACCCATTATGTTGGTTTTGTCGTGACGCGGCTCATAATTATTTATATTTCATTTGCCACTTACATCCATTACCAAAACTTAAAACGTTGGAGTTTCAAAGACAGTATGAAATATATAAAATAAGAGATATTTTCTTTTGAAGGATAACTGAATACTTCACAACAAATGATCCATTAGTGATTTAAGACGGAACAAATAACACATAAATTTATTAATGCACTTTTAAGTAATTTAATAGTTTACTTTGAATCAAAGGCATTTAAAAGGCGTTCCTTTTAAAAAGTTTTAATGCAACATCAATAGATAGATAAGTTAAAAGGACCTCTCTAATATTTTACCAAGTGCTCAGCATTTCCTGTTCTTTTATGTTCTCAAAAATATATTTTTAAAACAAAAGTATAATTTCACTGCTAATGGACACAGTACAATTGCAAAGGAGTATACTACCAGGAAATACTGGCAAATGTTGAGTGAAAAAAATGAGGCAAAAAACTGAAAAATAAAACAATGGTGAAGTTAAAAAAAAAGTATAAAATACATGACTAAAGAATATTATAAAGCTGAAATTACAATATTTATTTCATATACATATATATTGTTTATGGTGTAGCTCCATCACTGCCTAATTTTGATATGTTAACATTAAGAGGCCCTAATGTTTACATTTAATTGTCCTGATATGAACTTGTGGCAAAGGTTTTGAAAAAGCATCTGCTAATCTGCCTGTACAATCCTTATATTAAATCATTTTAATTTATCAAGTATGTAAAATATGCATACTATAAAATATTGTTTAAAAAAACAAGTATCTCACAAAACATATATCAATTGTTTTTTCATCACAACAAAACAAGCCTACTTGTGTTGGAAAGCACAAATCAACATCTACCAAATGAAGGAAATATAGTTGCCATAAGATATCTATATCATCAGTTACATTAAAAAAACAAACAACAAAAACAACTATGATATGTGATAAATTATAAGTAATTTTCATGCAAATGTTAGGTAAAATGTTGTTTTAAACTTAAGAAAGAAACACTGCCTTACAGCTGCTCATCACTGTGTAGTTTGCCCTGTACATTTTGGTAATTAAAAAACAGTAAATAACAAAATATGTCCCAATTTGAAGCACAATAAACAAAGCTTTAAAATTCAACGGCCTGAAACTGTGAGCTGAATGTATAATGTTAAGTTATAATAAAAAAAAAAATTATGCTAAAATGTGATATTTATCTGTGTGGATGTGAAATTTGTTGATACATTATCCCCTAATCATTTACTAGTCAATCAAACCTGCAGGGTAAACACATAATGATCTGTCACCACATTATGTATAATTTACTGTAATGTCACTCATATAAACTTATACTATCTAACAAAGTGTATATGTCATCAGACCCTTTAATAAATTATAGGTATTTCAGAATAAAACAAGAAAAGCATTGATGCAAAGCATCAAAGGGCGACGCCAAAAGAATTTGATCCAGATTTGCACCTATATAAAAGATATGTACTTTATAGCAGTACCATTACATGTGACCTGGAGGCTAGGGCCAGTTTAAGCTGAAACTTAAACCAAAAAAGAATAGACTCTGTCTTGCCAAGATGCAAAGACAATTTATAGTCAATTAAGCAATCTTATAAGACTCATGCTATAAGAAAGAATTTCTTCAGATTTATTTTATGAGACACAAGGATTCCTGAGTCATCAGCATATAATCACTGGCACGAGTATCGGACCTGTGAAGAAAAAATATGACCAGATGACCAGATTGATAAAAAAACTATGTTTATAAAAAAAAAACAAAAAATGTAAATAATGATCCCCTTTAAAAATATACTATCAACTTGAAGTATATTTTTAAAGGGGGTCATTATTTACATTTTATTTTGGTTGTTGACACTTCACAGGTTTTTTATCAATCTGGCCATATTTTTTCTTCCAAGGTCTGATACTCGTGCCTGTGCATTATAATAAAAGCTTATTGCTTAGGGTTGAAGACATGTAATTGACATATATTAGACATAAAAGAGGACCTAAAATGAACATCAGGGGGACAGCATAGGTACTCAGAGCAGTAGTAGAATAAGTACCAGCCACATCAACCAGCTACTATCAGAGATAAGACTTAAACCATGTAAGAATGTCATTATATATGGCAGATGCTTGAAGTTTCATGAAGAAGAAGAAAAACAACTTCTTCATGTGCAGTATAGTGTGTTCAACTGTATCAAATGCCCTTTGTAGATCTAAAAGTATCATGCAATACTGCCTTTGTCCATTTCAAATAATGCAATCTGTTAAATGAATCAAACATGTGTCAATTGAAAAACCACTTCTAAACCCTGACTGAAACTGCCTGACCATGACTCGAACCCATGACTTTCAGAAGACCAACTGAGCTATCCGGCCTGCTACACAATGAAACAGTTCTAAACCACAACATATTTCCCAACTATATCGATTTTGTGTTCGTGAATTTCTTATGTTACAGAGCATAGGAAATTGAACTCATGCTTATATGCAGTCACAGGATGAGAAAAACTTTGAGCTTGACCAGAACTCAAACCTGTGACCAACATAAGAAATTTTTATGAAGGCTGATTTGTATTTTGCATCAAGGGCACCGGGCAAAAACATGAAAATGCAACAAACAAACCACTTTGTGGTAGATTGTATTTTCATGTTTTCATCTGGCGCCCAGTTACTTTTTGTACTATGTTGGTTTTCATGTGGCACAAATCACCCACTATAAATTTAGTGCACAAATTTATTCAAGGGCAAGTAACAATCTACTCTATGTACAGTCTGTTGTCGAGTTGACTCAGGAGACCTGGAGGTTGAGACCAGTGTCCCTTCATTACAAATAGATAAGACAGAAGCTGTCCTTTTCAAACTATGCACATGTTAGAAAAAAAATAGAATAACTATTCAGAATATGATTTTTTGAGACTTTATTAATTATATTGCTTGATCCAAGTTTAAGGACATTTTCAATCAATACATGTTTTATCATTTATAACTTTAGATGAAAGTCTCATCCCTTTAATAATAATGACATAACTGTATCTCTTTAAATGCAGAAAAATTATAAGTCTCAACATATCAATATACTACTGTCTAAGATATACATGTATGCACATAACATTAATAATTCCCAGTTTATATTAAATAAATATGAAATCCTAACATTAACATGCTTTTGATGACCTTACAACTGGTGAATTATATACAACAAAAATAGTATTATAAGTAATACCTTAGATAGACAGAAAAGGACAAATAATTTAGTAAACATGAGTTACTTCCCCTTAAAATAAAGAAAACCTGAAACCCAAAAGAACACCCTAAACAGCAAAATTATGAAATGCTGCAGGTTCAGTTTTATCAAGCCATGCAAATTAATGGTGAAGTATTCATAAAAAAATAGATGGCCATGTGTCAGCAGTAATTGCAGAAAATCGGATAGCTTTCAACATCCGGATACTGGTACACTTTGTAAAAACAACCATTCTGCGCAACAGATAAATGTAATAAGGATAATATCAATAGGATAATCGTTTACAACAGTTCCATTACCTATCCTTATACTCAATTGCAGGTGAACTTTCTTCTTGTAGGAAAATTTTGAAAATGTATAAATGAATGAATGAACTGATACGGCCTCAATCTAGACCACAACGATATTCGAAATCCGGGTTTTAGTATTGTCATTAAAAACTAAGGGACAAGCTGTTAAACTTAACCTGCAATTTTGGGAAAATAATATCACAATGCACATGCTTTTTACATAAAGTTATTAAATACAAATATAACAACACATTTGTTTACTTGATTTTTACGAATCAAAATAAAACTAATTAACACAACATGAAATTAACTGCTAATAATAACAGCTCCTTCCATAGGCAAAAATAAAAAGCGTTCCATAATAGACGACGCCGCTCACCGGCGTCGCCAATAATGAATCAGTGATTTAATATTTATAGCAGATTAAATATGGTACAATCAAAATCAAGAATAAGGTATCTGGTATAATGACTTGTTGATTTATCAGTATAGTTGTTTAAATGTTGAATGGACCGACATATTACATGGTTTTCTGATAAATTTGTACAATTATGTACATCATAATTGTGTACCAGTTAGAATCATATGTGACAGCCTCTTTAAATGTAAAAAAAAACATTTAACATATTGATTTTTTCCTTTTCTTATTTGAAATTTTGAAAAATGTGACATATATGAGAAGTGTCACATATTTCTTATTATATGAAAAATTAAAATACATGTAGTGGCTTTTTTAAAATGTTACAACTTATATACTATAATAATGACCAACAATAAAAACAAAATACATTGTATAGACAATTATCATCACTTTTTGCAGATAATTGTCTTGATTATGTTTGAAGGTCGAGGTTATTTTCGGGTCAAAGTTGTATTTGAATTATTCAACATGTTGGTTTCTTATGTGTTGTGTTGTAAAAGTAAGAATCAAATCTGTAAATAAGACATGTTATGACAATTAAAGCAAAATTCCATAATCTGACCTTTAGGTCATGTATAGGTCATGATTCCCCATGGCAGGTTTTGCCAAAATACGAATCCAATCAATCCCTTAATAATAAAGATATGGCCCAATTCAGCAAATCAGAATGTTTGGCCTTGAAGTCAAATAAAGGTCAAGATCATTGATAATATTATCTGAATGGTAGTAATAAATATATATTTATCCAACCTGAGCTTCAATCTAGAACCTCTGACCATATCACCATGTACATCCTCCACTGCCAATTTTTCTCAACCTTCAGAATGGTCCACATTAGATGCTGGTATTTACAAACCACAGACAGACTAACATCTGAAATTATAGTTCTAAAATACCAGACAGAGTATGGTAAAATGTAAATATGTTGTTATAATATGTCAAAATACACACAGGTGTAAACATATCTACAAAATGTAGAGTTGTTGATTTCTCTGTCCAAATACATGTCAGGAATGTTTAATGCTGCATAAATAACCCACATATGTAACATTTATTCAAATATCAAATTCACAGGCTGTCATCTTAGTAAATAAACTATTACCTTTTTACTCTGTGATATTAGACTAGCTTGTACAGAGTGATGGAATAAGTGCAATGCCCTGCTATTATATATAAAATATGATATTACATGTGTGTGAAAATCTTGTAAAAAATTACTCATGACCTTCCTTGCCACTCTTCTAGATTAATGTCAAATTCCCTCTGGAACATGCATTACCAAAAGTTTGGGACACCCTTTGGTAAAAACTCCTAGATCTGCAGCTGATTAATGTGGTGTTAACAAAATGTCTACCTAACCATTTTAAAGCCATGCTTGGCTGAACATGCAAACACCCTGACAAATTATTACAACCATGAACATAAAAAAGTTCTATTACTGAATCACTGGGTCTGGCTCACAATAAATGTACTAGGAACTTACTTTTGTGTGTCTCAGATGCTAATATATCTCTACCACCAGTAAAAAAGTCTTTTTCACATCTTCAGTATCACTTAGTATTACACTTTCTTACTTTCTGCTGCATTTGTCAACATAAGGTGTGACCTACAAATGTACAAATATGTATATTATATAACAATGTCTCTTTTGGGCAAATATAATGTTTTGTTTGTTTTGTTTTCCCATTAATGTCATACTCCTTTCTGGGGGGGGGGGGGGGGGACCTGGACATGCACTTTATGTCACACCATACTGCTCTCTAGGTGTTTTAACCAGTAATCACACCAGTGTGTGTCTACCCAAATTTATTTATTTAAAATATTTACCTAAAAATACAAAGACATCAGGCTGTTAAAATAAATCATTTTACTTCCTTCAGTTCTTAACTTGAAATGATTTATAGACTGTATAATAACTTAAATGGTATAATGTTGCATTTACTATATGATATAACAAATGTAAAAACTGAAAGGCATACAGTAATAACTGTTATAACTGTATAAGAACGTTCGGATAACGATTCGGTGTCCGGAGCCGATTTTCTGATCCGGATGTTCGTATAAAATATTTTAAAATATTGAGAAAATGTGATAAATACATGCGTTGAGATAATCGTAGACATGGTGTTGACACCATATTGTATATTGTACCTTAGTTTGACAATACACATCATAATCTCTGCAGACCACAAAAAATCAATAATTACTATAATAATTACGAGTCAATTATGACACATGTTGTTAGTCAAATTTAAGTTCTGTAAGATTCAAGATGGATATTCTAAGTCCCGTGCGACTGTCATCGGCAACGATGTTACATTCTTTTATGTCCAAATTTAAATATTTAATTAGGTTATTATTTTTATATATATTTCGGCTTACCGACCCGTCGACTCCTTATTTTGAGACAACGAAAAATCTGCAGAAATAAAATAAGCAAATAAAGAAATGCACTTACGAATTATATGTTAATTATCACAGCTTTCATTGAAATTGATACGAAAATTATCCGACAAAATAACTTTCTCCTTTAGTATTAATCAAACATGTGCATTTTTTTTAAAACATTTTTTTTCACATTTCTTTTATCACTTATGAACACTTAAAATGTGTGTAATTCATGTAAGTTTTGGCACTTTCTTTGAAGATTCGAATCAAACAGCCAGGGCTACATGATGGTAAACATCAAAGATTGGCAGATTCTTTTGAAAAGCCGGCTACACGTGTGTAAAAGGTCATCGTGTGTAAATTGTATGCGTGTTATTGAGAATCCCGGACAATCCCCCTCCCGGACAATTCCCCTTCCATATTATTTTCACAACCCAGACATTTCCCCTCTCTTTATTTTAAAAGGGCGGACATTTCCCCTCCCGTTAATGTTACAGGGCGGACAATTCCCCTCCCGTTATTTTAGCAGAACGGACAATTCCCCTCCCATTTTTTCACAGAGCGGAACGTGAAATTATACGGCCCTTAATCATAGCCGCCACTGCAAATAAAAAATTCTATAACCATTCTTATTAAAGATGACAGTTTTTACTTGTGAAATAAAGGAGAATAATTCCTACAAATGTGTTCAATCAAATATAAAATGAAAATGATGACTGATATTTTGTGTACTGATTCAATATTGTGAATGTGATTTTCTAATCATAATGACGATGATGACAGTTCAATTTACTATAACATGTGCATAATATATTCTTTGCAAGAATCTACAGCTTAATTGCTTTTTTGTTCTTATCAATTGTTCTTTTATTGTTTTGCCGCTGCAAAAATGTATTGACGAAATAAAGATTATTTCAAAAAATGCGTTTTGTTTTGTGAAAATTTGGGAAATACCATTCACACGTCTGCCCTAGAGACAAGATAATAGTATCAAATGTAAATTAAATTCAATCTAGACAAGCAAAATGTATTTAAAGCCGATTAAAAATACCTTTCAAATACACAATATTATATAATATATATGTTCAATAGCCACGGGAGGGAATTGTCGGCTCTGACAACAGCGGGAGGGGAATTGTCCGGGTTGATAAAAAGAACAGGAGGGGAATTGTTCGCAGTAAAACATAACCGCAGAAGAAATGTCCGGGTTGTGAAAAAACGTTCAAATTTACTGGGAGGGGAATCTTTCGGGAGGGGAATTGTCCGGATACCTGTTATTGAACAATGGAAACATTATATTTAATTTTTACGGGTATTATTTTGTTTTCACAAATGTGAGCGAATTTTATTGCGTATTATAGCGCTAATTGAGGAATTCAGACAATCAGCGGCGAATTTCGTTTTCATTTCATTTGCAATCGTAAATACCACACGCACTAAATTCATTGATAACAGCTAGTCGTATTCTATATATAAGAAATAAAATCAATAACGGAAAATTTTTGATATGTATCATTCAATTAAAAAGGAAGAAAAACGAAATACTACACTTTGAAAAAGGTCAAGAATAAATGGTTACGTCATATCAGACATCTAAGAATATAACAACGATCCGAACATCCGGATGTTTGATTCGGATATCTGGATGGCCGTTTCGGCTCCAGATGACATCCCTAATAAGAACTTAAATTGGCATTTTGTAATAACTGTGCAATTACATTAAATGGCATATCTAATATAACTTTGTGACAACTTAAATGACATAATGCAATAATGTTGTAACAACTTAAATGACATAATGCAATAACTTTGTAACCATTAAAAATAGCATAATGTAACCTGTAACAAATTACAAGAGCGATCAGTAATCACATGTGTCGCCTCATGAAGGCAAATTTCATGTTGGGACAAATTTTGTGACAGACAGACAGACGGACAGTGCACAACTAGACTTGGTACTGATCATTCCTGTAAAGTTTGGATAAAATTGCACCAGTAGTTTATGAGTAGTAGTCCGGACAAGCTTTTGCGTATCTGGCAACGCACAGAAAAAAACACCTTTTTATCAAAGGGCCATAACTCGGCCAAAAATCATTCAACCGGAAAACCCGTGCAATATGCGCAAGGACTTGAGCTACAGATCAATCCTGTAAAGTTTCATTGAAATTGCATGAGTGGTATAAGAGAAGTAGTCCGGACAAACTTTAAAAAATAAAAATTATTAAAGGGCCATAACTCTGACAAAAATCATTGAACCGGAAAATGCTGACAATATGCACAACTAGACTTGGTACTGATCATTCCTGTAAAGTTTGGATGGAATTGCACCAGTAGTTTATGAGAAGTAGTCCGGACAAGCTTTTGTGTATCTGGCAACAAACAGAAAAAGAAACCTTTTTATCAAAGGGCCATAACTCGGCCAAAAATCATTCAACCGGAAAACCCGTGCAATATGCGCAAGGACTTGAGCTACAGATCAATCCTGTAAAGTTTCATTGAAATTGCATTAGTGGTATAAGAGAAGTAGTCCGGACAAACTTTAAAATTAAAAATTATTAAAGGGCCATAACTCTGACAAAAATCATTGAACCGGAAAATGCTGACAATATGCACAACTAGACTTGGTACTGATCATTCCTGTAAAGTTTGGATGAAATTGCACCAGTAGTTTATGAGGAGTAGTCCGGACAAGTTTTGTGACGGACGCACGGACAGACAGACAGACAGACAGACGGACAGACAGACGACGGAGAAGTGATCCCTATATGTCGCCACTACTCCGTAGAGGCGACACAAAAATGACATAATTTAATGCTTGTGTTACAACTTAAAGTATAGCAGTATGTAATAAATATGTAACAACTTAAAATGGAATAATATATTAATCATGTAACTAATTAAAATGGCATCATGTAGTGTGTAACAAATTAAAAATGGAATATGTAAAAACTGTGTAACTGTGTACTGTCATAATTTATTGATTGTGTAACAACTTAAATAGCATAATTTAATAACTGTGTAACAACTTAAAAGGCATAATGTTATAACTGTGTAACAACTTAAATGGCTTAATGGAATAACTGTGTAACAACTTAAATGACATAATGTAATAACTGTGTAACAACTTAAATGGCATAATGTAACAACTTAAATGTCATAATGTAATAACTGTGTAACACATTAAATGGCATAATGTAATAACTATGTAACAACTTAAATGGCATAATGTAATAACTGTGTAACAAATTAAATGGCATATTGTAATAACTGTGTAACAACTTAAATGGCATAATGTAGTAAGTGTGTAACAACTTAAATGGAATAATCTGAAAACTTTGTAACAATCTAAATGGTATAATATAGTAATCTGTAACAAATTTAAATGGCAAAATGTAATGATTGTGTAACAAATAAAAAATGGAATAATGTAATAACTGTGTAACAAATTTAAAATGAAATAATGTAATAACTGTGTAACAAATTAAAAATGGAATAATGAAATAACTGTGTAACAAATTAAAAATGGAATAAAGCAATAACTGTGTTAGAACTTAAAAATGGAATAATGCAATAACTGTGTAATAAATTTAAAATGGAATGATGCAATAACTGGGTAGCATATTAAAAATGGAATAATGAAATAACTGTGTAACAAATTAAAATTGGAATAAAGCAATAACTGGGTAACAAATTGAAAATGGAATAATGCAATAACTGTGTAACAAATTAAAAATGGAATAATGCAATAACTGTGTAACAAATTAAAAATGGAATAATGCAATAACTGTGTAACAAATTAAAAATGGAATAATGCAATAACTGGGTAACATATTAAAAATGGAATAATGCAATAACTGTGTAACAAATTAAAAATGGAATAAAGCAATAACTGTGTAACAAATTGAAAATGGAATAATGCAATAACTGTGTAACAAATTAAAAATAGAATAATGTAACAACTGTGTAACAAATTAAAAAAGGAATAATGTAATAACTATGTAACAAATAAAAAATGGAACAATGTTATAACTGTGTAACAAATTAAAAATGGAATAATGCAATAACTGTGTAACAAATTTAAATGGTATAAAGCAATAACTGTGTAACATATTAAAAATTGAACATTGTAATAACTGTGTAACAAATTAAAAATGGAACAATGTAGTAACTGTGTA
>NW_026859727.1:0-67939 GCF_026571515.1 Ruditapes philippinarum
TACATAAAAACTGTGTAACATTATAACACCTATCAAGGAATTCGGTGGGAATCGTTAGAAAGTTGAAGAAACAAAAAGAAAGTTCAGTGGGAATCGTTAGAAAGTTGAAGAAACAAACAGAAATTAATCTTATTGTATAAAATGTAAAAAAACATATATCACTTTCTTATCTTTCAAATCTTCTAACTCCTTCCCAACAAAGTACATATAACCTTAGACTTATTGACGATTGTACACCAGTTCAAACCAGAGCATATTTATTCTCAAAATAATTTCTTCCCTCTACTATTAGCACCTGCAACACTTCGATATAGTCCAACTGTAAGTTCATTCAAGTCCAAAATAACAGAATATCAAAAGACCACTACTATAATACAGGCACACGTAAAGATCAAATCCTTCACACAAGAGTAAGATTAGGATGTTGTTCATTGAATGTGGACCTGAACACCAGAAGGTCTAATGTGGATAGCCCTACATGCACATGCGGAATGCGAGAAACTATATCTCATTTTTTATTGCAACGTACAAAAAACAGAAATATACGTCAAAGATTTCTCACTAATTAAAATTGTGCGGCTACAGTAAATAACCTTCTTTACGGCAAGGAACATCAATCTTTTGATGAAAACAAAACACTCTTTAAGAATGCCAAAAAATCATTAAGCAATCGAAGCGCTTTTTGTAAGAATCACTATCAGTGTGAATAAACCTTGCATTTCCGTTCGCTCATATTTCTTTATGTATTTTATTTTGGATATATTCAATCGTATCTTTCCTTACATTCTCCTTTTTAGCATTTCTCCATAAGTTATCTAAGTTTCCCTTTAGTGATAATTCAACAATCAATTATTCTCTTATTCTTTTTTGTACATTCAAAGAGCTTACATTTAACCGCAACATAGTATCTTTTGAAAATAACTTGTTTAAGTTACATTGTTCTGTAATGTTTGAAATTGTCATTTTGTGTACAATTTAATTAATAAATAAAGTTTAAACTAAACCATGTACAATTTACATGAATATATGCTTTAGATAGACGTTATACACACAGCTAACTTAAACAAAATACGCAACCAATATAGAACTTTACCAACCTTAATCCAAAATCCACCATACTTTATAGAATTTGCCGATATATAAACAATTAAAAAACATGTCTACCTTTTACAAAAAACATGACCACTCAGAAAAACAATATTTCCCTTTTCTAGAAATAAATGCTTTTTTTAAATGACACTTTTCAATCTTTCTTTGTATTTCCTATAGGTGTAGAGTTTAAAAAATTTCGAAAAATAACCCCTTTGTGCTCTGATTTTATTTAAAAATACTGAAAAAGTAGTTATCAGTATTTTTTTCTAATATCTGGGGAGCAAATTTCCAAAAAATAAAAATTCAGCGTATGTCCAAGGGGAAAAGAAAAATCTTGTAAATTTATAATTTTTGAAAAGCAAATGAACCCAAATTACCCTTTTTTTAATGTCTCTTTTTTGGTTGGGGGGGGCAGGTTTTTTAATTTCTTAGAGCGTGCGGTTTTTTATGAAAAAAAATAAAATAATCCCCAAATTCTACCCGGGTCTTTTCTAACGTAGTCATTTCAGGTTATCTTTTTAAATGATTTTAACCATTTTTTATGCCTTGGGGTCATTGAAAGCACCGTCGTCCGTCGTCTAATTTTTGGTTTTCCATTTCTTTTAACTAAATATTTAGACAAAATATCAGGGGTTCACATTTAAAAACCCCTTAAATTTTGCTTTTCTGATCATCATATTTTGGGGTCTAGCTTTTTTAAAAACTTTAACTTTCTAATTTGCAAGGACTGTTTTTTTAAAAATTTTTTATGTGGCTTTTAAAGAGCACGATGATTTAAAAAAGAAAAAAAAAAACCTAGTAAAAAAATTTTTTAAATCTTTTCACTAAATTAACACTATTGTGTGCAAAATTCTCATTACAAGTATTATATTCAATTTTCTTAATGTAAATTTTTAAAGTAAAGAAAAGTGTGTGGGGGTGTTTTCCCCTTTTTCCTTTTTTGTCTATATAAACAGCCATTTGGTTTTGTTTTTGGGGGCAGTTTTTCAAGGGTAGGTTTTCTGGGGGTTCATTTTTATGAAAGTCTTTATTTTGCTTAAACTTTTTTAACTTTTTAACCCTATACTTTTTAAATTCTTATACTATAGTATATATTTTTAAAAACAATACGTATAGAAGAATAAAAACAAAAACCAAAAAATTATTCATTTTTATTATATCCTTGCATTTATATAAATAACTTTTCAAACCCATAGGGAAAAAGACACACAACCCCCTCTCACTTTTATAAATAAAAATCCTTTTTTTTTTTTGGTTGAAAAAAGTTTACTTATAGTTCCATTTTTTATGGTAATCTGTCACGGTTCAATTTTTTTGACAAGCAGGGGTTGTAACATTGCACAAAATTTTTAATTTAAAACCTTAAAAACGAAATTTTTTGACTTTGAGTGGTTTTAAAACATCTCGGTCCCCCTACTCAATGCAAAAATGGATTTCCGATAATTTTTTTAGTGAGAAACAAACATAGGTTTCTAATTTGTGTTTGTAAACGTTTGCTCAATTGTCTTTTTACAATATTGTGTTATATTATTTTCATTCTATTTTTATATAATAAATATTTATAAACGTTTTGCGAACAAATAAATTTCTTTAATAATCATATTTTTGTGAAAAAAAAAAAAAAATTCTTCCGTGTTTAAATGGTTTATATGAAAAATAGGCCCTTTACGAACGAACACGGGTTTTTTGTGGGATTTGATATGGAAAAATCTATTTTATTTTTATAGTATTAAAAAAATTTTTATTTATAAAATTACATTTTTGAATTGTAAAATTTTTGTTTAAATAACCTTTTTCCCCTATAATTCAAAGCTAAAATTTACGGTCATATACCGAAATTCACAGTTTCAAACTAAAAAACCATCCTTAATTGGAACCCCTTTCTACAGTGGGATGAAAACATAATTTTTCTTATGAGGGCAGGAAAGTTTTAAACTTAGGGGTTGCATTTCATAACACCTCTCATTTAAAACTAAAGGGAAAGGTATTGGAAAATTTATTTTTGTCCATCACAAAATTTCCTGTTTTTTTACTTTTGGACCAGTAAAAACTCCCAGAAATGATGCTTTTATATTTTATCAAAATTTTTGAATAGTCAATGAGAAAAAGTTTTCTCAAGTAGGACTTTAAGCTCGCTTTAAATAGTTTTAAATTTACTTTCCATATTTAATGCGGA
Organism: Ruditapes philippinarum; assembly: GCF_026571515.1. Classification (NCBI taxonomy): domain Eukaryota; kingdom Metazoa; phylum Mollusca; class Bivalvia; order Venerida; family Veneridae; genus Ruditapes; species Ruditapes philippinarum. The sequence goes on from NW_026859727.1 coordinate 3,269, forward strand.
TTTGGATATTCAAATTTTATTGTGTTTTTATGTATCAAAAAAAAAAAAAACACGCTTAAAAAATTGAAAGTATAATTTGTAAATATTAAAAATTTTAATAAGATAAGTATTTTTTTTGCCGTCGCCGGTTTTTTAACGAATTTTCCGAATATTTTTTTAAAAAAAATAGATATTGTCATTTAAAAACCCCCCGGACCATAATGTCCTTACTTTTGTTTAACTGTAAGACAAGTAATTTCAAAGGGCTTTTAAAACCGAAGTTTAATCTTTGTATCAAAATTTCTTTTAGTTTTTTAAAGTAAAAATTTTGACAAAAATTTAAATGAAGGTTATAAACAAAAAAAATGATTAACAAAAAATTTAAAATAGGACCAAAAATTTGCTAGGGCAAAAACCTTTTAAGGGCATAGTTACCCACCAAATTTTTATAACGAATTTATATAGAAACTTTTAAATATAAATAAAACAAAAATTTAAAACATCTTGCGGCAGACGTTTTTATCTATGAAATTCACTGATGGCATGCGGTTTATAATTTGGAAAGCTTAAATTTTTTAAATTTTCGCCCAAAAGCCCTATTAAAAAAAATATGATAATAATTTAAAGCTAGTATTATATAATGTGTACTTTAGACGAATTTCAAGCTCCAGTGAAAAGCAAAAAATAGTATAATTACTGTTTTGGATGTTTTTAAGATACGTTGTTGATGTATTGTTTAAAGAAGAAAAAATTTAAATTATCAAAAAACGTTTGTCATTGTGGGAAAGGGGTTTATATCTTTATGTTCATCATATTACTATTCAGGTAAAAATTTTTTTGATTTTTTTCTTAGATAAAACGAAAAATTTGAAGGTTTTTTTTATATTTATAAAAATCTGTTTATATCATATATATTATATCATTATATTACGAATTTATCAAAAACCCATCAAACCCCTTAAAAAAAAGCATCCTTTAAAAAATTATTTCAATGAAAATCGGGTTAATAAAACGTTGTTGCTTTTTATTTTTCAGATGCAGTTTGTTTTCACCTGCTCTCAAAAATCCTGTTTCTTTAAAAGGGGAACTAAAAACATGAAAACAAAAAGGATTATGTTTTTGGTATTAAAAATAACCCCATGAATTCAGCAAATTTTACATTAAAAATTTTAACAGAATAGGGAATTGTTTCGACAGTTAAAAAAATGCCCCGATTTTCCCCTATCCAATGTTAGTATTTTAAATTTAAAAATTATTGCTGAATTTGGGCGATATGACTGAAATTTCCAGTTGATATGATTTATTTTGAAGATGCTAAAAATTTAAAGTATCCCTTAATACACCCTATTTTTTCGAAATTTTAAATGCGTCTAATCGAGTGTTCCATTAAACCCTAAGTCGATATTTTTTTTAGAAACCCCTTTTGCCTTTGAAAAACTTAGGTTGTTTTTATTAAATTTAGCGACAGACCCTTTGAAAGAACAAGTAAAGACAATTGGAAAAAACAGTATTTCTCGTATTTTTCAAAAAGTCAGAGTTGTGTTTTTTTGTCGGGGGAAAATGCGAGTACGTTTTCCATTCGTTGAAATGGTTGAAAGTTAAGGATATTGTACAAGGAGATTTTAAGATTCCACACAATTTAACTAAAAATTTTTGAGGGTTTTAAAAGGGGTAGGAGAGAGTCGAATGGGAGATATTCTGAAAGTTGAGAGACATTTTTGCAATATGTTTTGTATTTATAAATAAAACTTCAAAAGTACCAAGGAAAGTTTATTTTGAATACAAAAACCATTTATACACAGAATTTTTAAAAATGTTTTTGATGAAAATCATTTTAAAAAGGAGTAAAAAATATCTGAAATTTGCAAAGGAAAATTTGTGGTTTTGACAATAATAACCCTCTTTTAATTATCCCTGAAGTCGCCGTTTTTTTTATAGAAGTTTTTTGTTTTGGATATGCCCGCATAAAATTCCCGATTGAAGTATAAGTAAATGACGGGTTGGCAGGGGGGAACTAATGAAGCAAAACCTGTTTTAATAAAAAAAAGAAAAATTCTACATTGCATGCAGGCCGGTTTCAAGGGGGAATATTAAAAATTTGTTCGAAGTAGTTTAAAAAAACCCTTTTAACGTATTTTAAAATAAATCATAACAACAAAAGGGAATATGTTTTACCTTTTCATCATTCATTAGAATATCCTTTTTTTTTAAAAAATTTTAAAATTTAACCAAAATAACAAAAAAAACTTTGAAGATAAAAAATTTAAAAATTAAATTTTTAAATGTGTTTTTTTTTACATGTCAAGTTCTAATACTTTGTTTTTTAAAAAACTTTGTATTTTTTAAAAAAAATCTACGCTTTTATAAAAAAATGTTTTAAACAATCTACTTTAATTCACATTTTAAATTGCGTTTTTAACTGTTTATTTATTTCAGACTACGAAACTTACATAAAAAATAAAAAGGAAGTATGTCTCAAAATTTTAAATAAAAATAAAAATTATAAGGAGGTATTTTAAATTGAACAAAAATTTTTGTTTAAAAGGGAGAGGGACCCACCGGGGATTTTGTCCATTTTTTCGAGTAAATTAAGTGTATAAAATTTCAGAATACCCTACCTTCGTTTTTTTCCCCGAATAAATTTGTAAAAAATGAAACCAAAATTGAAAAAAAAAAATCGCTTTTCACTAAATGTGGCAAAAAGAAAAAAAAATCGATTTTGTTGTTTTTTTTGTATCTTTTTTCCATGTTTTTTTATTAAAATAAATGTCCCAAATACTAGTACGAAATTCAAATTACATGTATGTTTTTTGGGTTTTTTTTCCTCTGGATTCCTTTAATTTTCAGTAAATTAAAAATTTTTTTTCTTAAATATAAACATGAAAACACTTTATAACGATGAAACATTTAAATGAAATTTTCGGAAGTTTTTTATGGAAATATATCCCTAATTGTATGTAATTTGTGCAAAAAAATTAGAATCTTCAATACATTACTGTTTAATTTTTATTGCTTATATTTTCTGCATATTACAAAACTCATATTACATTTTACATTTTTTTAAAGGAGCTTTTTGGAAATTTTGTTTGATAAAATTTAATTTAAAAATTCATTTACCAATGTATCTATGAAAAAATTTTAAATCTCGGTAGGGAAAATTTTCTCTATAAATACCCCCTATTTTATTAGTTGAAGGAAAAAAATCAATATGTTGACTAAGAGTATTTTATATATTGATTTAAAATATCAAAAAATAAATACATTTTGTTTGTTTATTTTTACTTGCCAAAAAAATAGCACTAAAATACAATAATGATAATAATTTTAAAATTAATTTGTACGGATTTTTCTGCAATATTTATTTTGGATAAAAGTCTCAAGGGCATTGATTTTGAATGTGACTTTGATTGTTTTTTTTATTTAAACATTTAATATTATAAATAAAATGATTTAAATATTCATCCAAAATTTTAATTCTATAATTATTTTTCGCCACTCGTGAGAAATTTTTTTAAAGCCCACTCATAAATAAAAATTCTCTTAACCAAAAAAAAACCAAATACCTCAAGATATTATTTTTTTCAGAGGATTTAATTAAAATTTCTTTTTTTTTAAAATACTTAAAAATTTTGGGGAAATTAATTAAATTCTATTAGAAATGGCCCGAGAAACAAATTTTTGGGTTTTTAACATTTTGAAAGAAATTTTTAATACTATAAAAGCACATTGGAAATTCTTTTTACAATAGTTTATTTTTCTTTTTTAAAAAATATTTTAAAATTTTTTTTTCTTTCTTTTTTTAAAATTTAAAAATTTAAATTATTCACCTAAAAAATAATAAAAAAACAAAAATTTAGGTGTGCACACTGTGGGAAACATAAGTTTTTTCCTTTCGTTCCACAATAAAAAGTAAAGCATAAAAGAGGCCCCGTGTTTAATCCCAAATAAATGAATAAATTAATGAAAGAGATAAAAAAAGGGCCCTTTCCTACAGAATTCTTTCAAATAGTTGGTAAAAGCCAATTTTATCCCAATTTTTTGCGAGTAATATTTTTTTAGTGTTTTCTACAGAAAATTCAAGGTTTGGTAATTATGAAAAAATTCAGATGAGTTTTTTTAACTGAAATTCGTGGGGAAAAAAGATGAATACCCCCGTTTTCTATAGTTGAATATTTACTCTTGGATGATACTGTAAGCACAAGTGACTTTGATTTGATTGGAGAGTTAGTAAAATTGCCACAGGGTTTAATGTTTTATATAGAACATATAGTGAATTTAATTGTGGTCTGAGGCCTGATTAGAAGCTTGTTTTTACATGGAGTAAATCTGTTTGACAGGTAATAACTTTTTCATTTTTAGAGCAATTTTAATGAAACTTGGTCATGAAGCAGATAATTGATGTATAAATCTGAGTTTGTAATTAAATTACACAAGTGCTTTTATTTTCTTTGTATTATGTAATTTTATATAATAATATAAACATTTTTTTTTTAAAATCTCAAAAAGCTACTTTCAGTTTAGAAATGTCTGTTTAAATATAGCCAGGAGGTCATTACCTGTACAGGTTACAGCCTCCCTTTAAATAAAAGTTAAAATGGAAGCATTTTTTAAAAATTATTTAGAAAAAAATCAATGAAAAATCTGTGCTAAACAGACAGGGCTGTATGATATGGCAGGGGTGTATAAAAGAAAGGACCAGTGGGCTATGGTATTGCTATTATTTCCAAGTTTCCTGATGTACAGTGACACACCATGCATGTTCATAAACTTCTTTACCTGGTTCACAATAAAATTCTGTATGTTGAACCAGATTTAGAGGTCTCGCACCTGTGCCACGTGCCACTGTGTGTCGGTGCTAACCATTTGAGCCCCATTGCATCAATAAAGCTTAAGTGTGTGAACCGGGCCATTTGCTGCAGCCATGGGGTATACCGAGACTTTTTATTTGTTTGAGGTAAGTAATCGCTCTGTTTGAAGAGACATATTTAAGGTGTTGATGGCCTCGGGATAAAGGCTGGTGAGTGCTTACGTGTCCTTTCATTTATTCTGACTGCAATATTTCCTTATATTGCCCTACATTTAAAGGACTCCTATTATTATAATCCTACAAGTATGTTTCTGCTCCCATTCTTTTTACTTGTTAAGCAATAACAGTGTATTTTCAAGTAAAATTGGTCAGTTCACATGTGCTAGACTTTGAATAATTGCTTATAAACAGCCATAGCCCATGAAAACTTGTGGAATTTTACTTAAAGCACTCTGGCATTGCAAAGAAATGCTAAAAGCCTGTGATTTAATTAATATAAACATTTATTTCGCAGCGTAAAATAACAACAGAGATGATAACAATTTCAAAATATCATGCAGGTTATGTAGAATGATACAGTAATGAAATATGAAATTCGCTTTAAAAGGAATAGTCCGTCACTTTTTAAGTAAACCATTTGTTAAGTTTGAATTTCAGGTCTGTACACAGACAGCACATTTGTTTAAGCTGGTTGTCTCGTGCGCAACCGAATATTTATTCCCACTGAAGAAAACACTGTTTTTGTTTATCTGTTTATATCAAGGGAGATAATTTATAGATTTTCTGAGTAAGTGTGGTTGCTGTTGCCTCCCTTGGATGTTAATGGTGTTAGATCCAACTGACCTTTCCTGTAATGAGATATTGTAGAGTGTGTCATCTTGTATTTCAGATGTTCATGGAGTTGTCTACCCTTTGATAAAAGTTTGTGTTTAACTGTTTCAGGTTTTTTTTTAATACTGTCTCTGATATGTTTCTTCTCTTTGCATTTGATGTAGGCTATAAGCTGCTTTCTCAGAGAGACGAATCCCTAAACACCCCAATTTCTTCTCAGCGCTGTCCGCAACACCGTTATTTAAGCGGTGAATGGTAGAACTGAGGCGTCCATGAACATTCCGTGCGAAATCATTATATTTTGGTAGCGACACACTAATAGATAGATTCACCGCTTCACGTTTTCTGCGTGCTGGTGCCCAATTTCATCTGTTCGATAGCGCTCACACTTATTTTCATTTTAACTATGTCAAAAATTAATTGTTTGTCATTCTCTTGTAGCACAAGTTTGTAATTCTATGGCTGCTGAGGAACATGGAGCGGTTCCACCAGTTGTTTGTTACTCCACCAGAACACAGGTATCAGTAGCGTCTACACTTAGAGCAGTCCCCAGCATAACAGCTCACTGTAGCATCCAGAACACGAGGTAAATATTTTTTGATAGTATTCATATCTCCAGTATGAATTCTCATCTTCTCTTAGTATAAAGTTACATCTAGCCTTTATGTCCTGGCTTAATGCCTTCTGATGGTCATGCCTTTTGCACAATTATAACACAGGTTTAGTGTCTCTGATGTATCTACAAACATAAAAAGCACTTATTCAGGTAGATAAATGTACACAAAGGGGGTGATTATGCACAACTTCAGTGAATTACCTCCCTTTATTTATTTAGAAACTTAATGTTTTAAACTGTCAACAATTCTCATGCCCGAACAGGAATTTTTATCGTCTATTTTCATTGTAGATGAAGTCGCAGAAGCACTTGGTCGCAACAGCATGGCACTTCCTGAGAGCTCACTACCATCTGCAGTAGGCCTGGATGTCACTGGAAATTCATCTACAGTCAGTCTGGTGATAGATCTCTTAGGCTCAGTATCTACATGACAAGAGTTGTCAAACTTCAAGCCTTTATTCCATGGTGAGTTCCTTTGCTTGAACCCAGCTAATTTCTTCTTTCGGTCGCCTCGCATAATTGTACAGCACTTGTGTATAGTATGAAGGTAAGTTGCTTTTTGATAAAGAGTCAGGAGCTGGGTCCATATTTATACAGTAAATGGAATTTCTGGAATGTCTTCTAAGGTGGTTTTCAAGAATCACCCAGAGGGACCCAGACTTTGGCATTCCTGGTGGTGATTAGTACCTGGGGTAACAGTGTGTGGAAATGCTGTGCATTGGACCACATTGACTGAGCAGCCCACCTGGGGAGGTAATTATTAGGCAGTGGCACTTTTCTACTGGACAAAACTTTTGAACCAGTTGGCTTATGATAATAAATGAAAAATCATTTTAAAGGTAAAATGCATGCCTTTCAAGAAATAACCGATTTGACAAAATGAGAATTTTCAAAAATTATGTAATGCAGTTATAGTATTATGTAATATGTCTGAATTTGGATATATTTGGTCTATAAACGATATTTAAGAAAAAAGTTTATTTATGTTAGTTTTAGATGCATATTTAAGTAATATTTGAATCACTGATGAGATAACTTTTTATTTCATGAAAATCATCCAAGTAATAAAAAAGTTATAGCAATTTTAGTTTTAGAGTACTTTTAATTTGATAAGCTGCGGCCTGGCTTCAGGGCTGAATAGTACCTATGGTACATAACAGGCTGTGAATTCATCAGTATATGTGATTAAGACTTGAAACTTTCCAGAATAATATGAGATAGCCTAGGAATGATGTATGCAAAATTTTATTAAGATCAGATGAACATTTTTGAGTAAATGATTAGAAGCTTGTTTTTACATGGAGTAAATCTGTTTGACAGGTAATAACTTTTTCATTTTTAGAGCAATTTTAATGAAACTTGGTCATGAAGCAGATAATTGATGTATAAATCTGAGTTTGTAATTAAATTACACAAGTGCTTTTATTTTCTTTGTATTATGTAATTTTATATAATAATATATACATTTTTTTTTTAAAATCTCAAAAAGCTACTTTCAGTTTAGAAATGTCTGTTTAAATATAGCCAGGAGGTCATTACCTGTACAGGTTACAGCCTCCCTTTAAATAAAAGTTAAAAATTATTTAGAAAAAAATCAATGAAAAATCTGTGCTAAACAGACAGGGCTGTATGATATGGCAGGGGTGTATAAAAGAAAGGACCAGTGGGCTATGGTATTGTTATTATTTCCAAGTTTCCTGATGTACAGTGGCACACCATGCATGTTCATAAACTTCTTTACCTGGTTCACAATAAAATTCTGTATGTTGAACCAGATTTAGAGGTCTCGCACCTGTGCCACGTGCCACTGTGTGTCGGTGCCAACCATTTGAGCCCCATTGCATCAATACCGAAAGGCTTAAGTGTGTGAACCGGGCCATTTGCTGCAGCCATGGGGTATACCGAGACTGTTTATTTGTTTGAGGTAAGTAATCGCTCTGTTGAAGAGACATATTTAAGGTGTTGATGGCCTCGGGATAAAGGTTGGTGAGTGCTTACGTGTCCTTTCATTTATTCTGACTGCATATTTCCTTATATTGCCCTACATTTAAAGGACTCCTATTATAATCCTACAAGTATGTTTCTGCTCCCATTCTTTTTACTTGTTAAGCAATAACAGTGTATTTCAAGTAAAATTGGTCAGTTCACATGTGCTAGACTTTGAATAATTGCTTATAAACAGCCATAGCCCATGAAAACTTGTGGAATTTTACTTAAAGCACTCTGGCATTGCAAAGAAATGCTAAAAGCCTGTGATTTAATTAATATAACATTTATTTCGCAGCGTAAAATAACAACAGAGATGATAACAATTTCAAAATATCATGCAGGTTATATAGAATGATACAGTAATGAAATATGAAATTCGCTTTAAAAGGAATAGTCCGTCACTTTTTAAGTAAACCATTTGTTAAGTTTGAATTTCAGGTCTGTACACAGACAGCACATTTGTTTAAGCTGGTTGTCTCGTGCGCAACCGAATATTTATTCCCCACTGAAGAAACACTGTTTTTGTTTATCTGTTTATATCAAGGGAGATAATTTATAGATTTTCTGAGTAAGTATGGTTGCTGTTGCCTCCCTTGGATGTTAATGGTGTTAGATCCAACTGACCTTTCCTGTAATGAGATATTGTAGAGTGTGTCATCTTGTATTTCAGATGTTCATGGAGTTGTCTACCCTTTGATAAAAGTTTGTGTTTAACTGTTTCAGGTTTTTTTTAATACTGTCTCTGATATGTTTCTTCTCTTTGCATTTGATGTAGGCTATTAGCTGCTTTCTCAGAGAGACGAATCCCTAAACACCCCAATTTCTTCTCAGCGCTGTCCGCCACACCGTTATTTAAGCGGTGAATGGTAGAACTGAGGCGTCCATGAACATTCCGTGCGAAATCATTTTTTTTTTGGTAGCGACACACTAATAGATAGATTCACTGCTTCACGTTTCTGCGTGCTGGTGCCCAATCTCATCTGTTCGATAGCGCTCACACTTATTTTCATTTTAACTATGTCAAAAATTAATTGTTTGTCATTCTCTTGTAGCACAAGTTTGTAATTCTATGGCTGCTGAGGAACATGGAGCGGTTCCACCAGTTGTTTGTTACTCCACCAGAACACAGGTATCAGTAGCGTCTACACTTAGAGCAGTCCCCAGCATAACAGCTCACTGTAGCATCCAGAACACGAGGTAAATATTTTTTGATAGTATTCATATCTCCAGTATGAATTCTCATCTTCTCTTAGTATAAAGTTACATCTAGCCTTTATGTCCTGGCTTAATGCCTTCTGATGGTCATGCCTTTTGCACAATTATAACACAGGTTTAGTGTCTCTGATGTATCTACAAACATAAAAAGCACTTATTCAGGTAGATAAATGTACACAAAGGGGGTGATTATGCACAACTTCAGTGAATTACCTCCCTTTATTTATTTAGAAACTTAATGTTTTAAACTGTCAACAATTCTCATGCCCGAACAGGAATTTTTTATCGTCTATTTTCATTGTAGATGAAGTCGCAGAAGCACTTGGTCGCAACAGCATGGCACTTCCTGAGAGCTCACTACCATCTGCAGTAGGCCTGGATGTCACTGGAAATTCATCTACAGTCAGTCTGGTGATAGATCTCTTAGGCTCAGTATCTACATGACAAGAGTTGTCAAACTTCAAGCCTTTATTCCATGGTGAGTTCCTTTGCTTGAACCCAGCTAATTTCTTCTTTCGGTCGCCTCGCATAATTGTACAGCACTTGTGTATAGTATGAAGGTAAGTTGCTTTTTGATAAAGAGTCAGGAGCTGGGTCCATATTTATACAGTAAATGGAATTTCTGGAATGTCTTCTAAGGTGGTTTTCAAGAATCACCCAGAGGGACCCAGACTTTGGCATTCCTGGTGGTGATTAGTACCTGGGGTAACAGTGTGTGGAATGCTGTGCATTGGACCACATTGACTGAGCAGCCACCTGGGGAGGTAATTATTAGGCAGTGGCACTTTTCTACTGGACATAACTTTTGAACCAGTTGGCTTATTATAATAAATGAAACATCATTTTAAAGGTAAAATGCATGCCTTTCAAGAAATAACCGATTTGACAAAATGAGAATTTTCAAATATTTTGTAATGCAGTTATAGTATTATGTAATATGTCTAAATTTGGATATATTTGGTCTATAAACGATATTTAAGAAAAATGTTTATTTATGTTAGTTTTAGATGCATATTTAAGTAATATTTGAATCACTGATGAGATTACTTTTTATTTCATGAAAATCATTAAAGTAATAAAAAAGTTATAGCAATTTTAGTTTTAGAGTACTTTTAATTTGATAAGCTGCGGCCTGGCTTCAGGGCTGAATAGTACCTATGGTACATAACAGGCTGTGAATTCATCAGTATATGTGATTAAGACTTGAAACTTTCCAGAATAATATGAGATAGCCTAGGAATGATGTATGCAAAATTTTATTAAGATCAGATGAACATTTTTGAGTAAATGATTAGAAGCTTGTTTTTACATGGAGTAAATCTGTTTGACAGGTAATAACTTTTTCATTTTAGAGCAATTTTAATGAAACTTGGTCATGAAGCAGATAATTGATGTATAAATCTGAGTTTGTAATTAAATTACACAAGTGCTTTTATTTTCTTTGTATTATGTAATTTTATATAATAATATATACATAATAATATATACATTTTTTTTTTAAAATCTCAAAAAGCTACTTTCAGTTTAGAAATGTCTGTTTAAATATAGCCAGGAGGTCATTACCTGTACAGGTTACAGCCTCCCTTTAAATAAAAGTTAAAAATTATTTAGAAAAAAAATCAATGAAAAATCTGTGCTAAACAGACAGGGCTGTATGATATGGCAGGGGTGTATAAAAGAAAGGACCAGTGGGCTATGGTATTGTTATTATTTCGAAGTTTCCTGATGTACAGTGGCACACCATGCATGTTCATAAACTTCTTTACCTGGTTCACAATAAAATTCTGTATGTTGAACCAGATTTAGAGGTCTCGCACCTGTGCCACTTGCCACTGTGTGTCGGTGCTAACCATTTGAGCCCCATTGCATCAATACCGAAAGGCTTAAGTGTGTGAACCGGGCCATTTGCTGCAGCCATGGGGTATACCGAGACTGTTTATTTGTTTGAGGTAAGTAATCGCTTTGTTGAAGAGACATATTTAAGGTGTTGATGGCCTCGGGATAAAGGTTGGTGAGTGCTTACTTGTCCTTTCATTTATTCTGACTGCATATTTCCTTATATTGCCCTACATTTAAAGGATTCCTATTATAATCCTACAAGTATGTTTCTGCTCCCATTCTTTTTACTTGTTAAGCAATAACAGTGTATTTCAAGTAAAATTGGTCAGTTCACATGTGCTAGACTTTGAATAATTGCTTATAAACAGCCATAGCCCATGAAAACTTGTGGAATTTTACTTAAAGCACTCTGGCATTGCAAAGAAATGCTAAAAGCCTGTGATTTAATTAATATAACATTTATTTCGCAGCGTAAAATAACAACAGAGATGATAACAATTTCAAAATATCATGCAGGTTATATAGAATGATACAGTAATGAAATATGAAATTCGCTTTAAAAGGAATAGTCCGTCACTTTTTAAGTAAACCATTTATTAAGTTTGAATTTCAGGTCTGTACACAGACAGCACATTTGTTTAAGCTGGTTGTCTCGTGCGCAACCGAATATTTATTCCCCACTGAAGAAACACTGTTTTTGTTTATCTGTTTATATCAAGGGAGATAATTTATAGATTTTCTGAGTAAGTATGGTTGCTGTTGCCTCCCTTGGATGTTAATGGTGTTAGATCCAACTGACCTTTCCTGTAATGAGATATTGTAGAGTGTGTCATCTTGTATTTCAGATGTTCATGGAGTTGTCTACCCTTTGATAAAAGTTTGTGTTTAACTGTTTCAGGTTTTTTTTAATACTGTCTCTGATATGTTTCTTCTCTTTGCATTTGATGTAGGCTATTAGCTGCTTTCTCAGAGAGACGAATCCCTAAACACCCCAATTTCTTCTCAGCGCTGTCCGCCACACCGTTATTTAAGCGGTGAATGGTAGAACTGAGGCGTCCATGAACATTCCGTGCGAAATCATTTTTTTTTTTGGTAGCGACACACTAATAGATAGATTCACTGCTTCACGTTTCTGCGTGCTGGTGCCCAATCTCATCTGTTCGATAGCGCTCACACTTATTTTCATTTTAACTATGTCAAAAATTAATTGTTTGTCATTCTCTTGTAGCACAAGTTTGTAATTCTATGGCTGCTGAGGAACATGGAGCGGTTCCACCAGTTGTTTGTTACTCCACCAGAACACAGGTATCAGTAGCGTCTACACTTAGAGCAGTCCCCAGCATAACAGCTCACTGTAGCATCCAGAACACGAGGTAAATATTTTTTGATAGTATTCATATCTCCAGTATGAATTCTCATCTTCTCTTAGTATAAAGTTACATCTAGCCTTTATGTTCTGGCTTAATGCCTTCTGATGGTCATGCCTTTTGCACAATTTTAACACAGGTTTAGTGTCTCTGATGTATCTACAAACATAAAAAGCACTTATTTAGGTAGATAAATGTACACAAAGGGGGTGATTATGCACAACTTCAGTGAATTACCTCCCTTTATTTATTTAGAAACTTAATGTTTTAAACTGTCAACAATTCTCATGCCCGAACAGGAATTTTTATCGTCTATTTTCATTGTAGATGAAGTCGCAGAAGCACTTGGTCGCAACAGCATGGCACTTCCTGAGAGCTCACTACCATCTGCAGTAGGCCTGGATGTCACTGGAAATTCATCTACAGTCAGTCTGGTGATAGATCTCTTAGGCTCAGTATCTACATGACAAGAGTTGTCAAACTTCAAGCCTTTATTCCATGGTGAGTTCCTTTGCTTGAACCCAGCTAATTTCTTCTTTCGGTCGCCTTGCATTATTGTACAGCACTTGTGTATAGTATGAAGGTAAGTTGCTTTTTGATAAAGAGTCAGGAGCTGGGTCCATATTTATACAGTAAATGGAATTTCTGGAATGTCTTCTAAGGTGGTTTTCAAGAATCACCCAGAGGGACCCAGACTTTGGCATTCCTGGTTGTGATTAGTACCTGGGGTAACAGTGTGTGGAATGCTGTGCATTGGACCACATTGACTGAGCAGCCACCTGGGAGGTAATTATTAGGCAGTGGCACTTTTCTACTGGACATAACTTTTGAACCAGTTGGCTTATGATAATAAATGAAACATCATTTTAAAGGTAAAATGCATGCCTTTCAAGAAATAACCGATTTGACAAAATGAGAATTTTCAAAAATTATGTAATGCAGTTATAGTATTATGTAATATGTCTAAATTTGGATATATTTGGTCTATAAACGATATTTAAGAAAAATGTTTATTTATGTTAGTTTTAGATGCATATTTAAGTAATATTTGAATCACTGATGAGATTACTTTTTATTTCATGAAAATCATCCAAGTAATAAAAAAGTTATAGCAATTTTAGTTTTAGAGTACTTTTAATTTGATAAGCTGCGGCCTGGCTTCAGGGCTGAATAGTACCTATGGTACATAACAGGCTGTGAATTCATCAGTATATGTGATTAAGACTTGAAACTTTCCAGAATAATATGAGATAGCCTAGGAATGATGTATGCAAAATTTTATTAAGATCAGATGAACATTTTTGAGTAAATAGGAATCAGTCCACAGTTATTTGCCTTTCGTTGACCACAATAAGGAAGTAAATCCGCATAAAAGAGTGTCTGTGTTTAATGCCAGATATAAATGAATAATTGAATGAAAGAGATAGAAAAAAGGCCATTTCCTGACAGAATTCATTTCAAATAGTTGGTAAATGCCAATTTTGATCCAGATTTTATGCGAGTAAGTATTTTTTTAGTGTTTTTCTACATGACAGAATTCACATGGTTCCGGCTAATTACTGAAAACTGTCAGACTGATGTATTTTGAACTGAAATTCTGTGGAAAAATGATGAATGACCCCTAGTTTGCTATAGCTGGAATTATTTATCTTGGATGATACTGTAAGCACAAGTGACTTTGATTTGATTGGAGAGTTAGTAAAATTGCCACAGGGTTTAATGTTTATATAGAACATATAGTGAAATTAATTGTGGTCTGAGGCCTGATTAGAAGCTTGTTTTTACATGGAGTAAATCTTTTTGACAGGTAATAACTTTTTCATTTTTAGAGCAATTTTAATGAAACTTGGTCATGAAGCAGATAATTGATGTATAAATCTGAGTTTGTAATTAAATTACACAAGTGCTTTTATTTTCGTTGTATTATGTAATTTTATATAATAATATATACATTTTTTTTTTAAATCTCAAAAAGCTACTTTCAGTTTAGAAATGTCTGTTTAAATATAGCCAGGAGGTCATTACCTGTACAGGTTACAGCCTCCCTTTAAATAAAAGTTAAAATGGAAGCATTTTTTAAAAATTATTTAGAAAAAAATCAATGAAAAATCTGTGCTAAACAGACAGGGCTGTATGATATGGCAGGGGTGTATAAAAGAAAGGACCAGTGGGCTATGGTATTGTTATTATTTCCAAGTTTCCTGATGTACAGTGGCACACCATGCATGTTCATAAACTTCTTTACCTGGTTCACAATAAAATTCTGTATGTTGAACCAGATTTAGAGGTCTCGCACCTGTGCCACGTGCCACTGTGTGTCGGTGCTAACCATTTGAGCCCCATTGCATCAATACCGAAAGGCTTAAGTGTGTGAACCGGGCCATTTGCTGCAGCCATGGGGTATACCGAGACTGTTTATTTGTTTGAGGTAAGTAATCGCTCTGTTGAAGAGACATATTTAAGGTGTTGATGGCCTCGGGATAAAGGTTGGTGAGTGCTTACGTGTCCTTTCATTTATTCTGACTGCATATTTCCTTATATTGCCCTACATTTAAAGGACTCCTATTATAATCCTACAAGTATGTTTCTGCTCCCATTCTTTTTACTTGTTAAGCAATAACAGTGTATTTCAAGTAAAATTGGTCAGTTCACATGTGCTAGACTTTGAATAATTGCTTATAAACAGTCATAGCCCATGAAAACTTGTGGAATTTTACTTAAAGCACTCTGGCATTGCAAAGAAATGCTAAAAGCCTGTGATTTAATTAATATAACATTTATTTCGCAGCGTAAAATAACAACAGAGATGATAACAATTTCAAAATATCATGCAGGTTATGTAGAATGATACAGTAATGAAATATGAAATTCGCTTTAAAAGGAATAGTCCGTCATTTTTTAAGTAAACCATTTGTTAAGTTTGAATTTCAGGTCTGTACACAGACAGCACATTTGTTTAAGCTGGTTGTCTCGTGCGCAACCGAATATTTATTCCCCACTGAAGAAACACTGTTTTTGTTTATCTGTTTATATCAAGGGAGATAATTTATAGATTTTCTGAGTAAGTATGGTTGCTGTTGCCTCCCTTGGATGTTAATGGTGTTAGATCCAACTGACCTTTCCTGTAATATGATATTGTAGAGTGTGTCATCTTGTATTTCAGATGTTCATGGAGTTGTCTACCCTTTGATAAAAGTTTGTGTTTAACTGTTTCAGGTTTTTTTTAATACTGTCTCTGATATGTTTCTTCTCTTTGCATTTGATGTAGGCTATAAGCTGCCCTCTCAGAGAGACGAATCCCTAAACACCCCAATTTCTTCTCAGCGCTGTCCGCAACACCGTTATTTAAGCGGTGAATGGTAGAACTGAGGCGTCCATGAACATTCCGTGCGAAATCATTTTTTTTTTGGTAGCGACACACTAATAGATAGATTCACCGCTTCACGTTTCTGCGTGCTGGTGCCCAATTTCATCTGTTCGATAGCGCTCACACTTATTTTCATTTTAACTATGTCAAAAATTAATTGTTTGTCATTCTCTTGTAGCACAAGTTTGTAATTCTATGGCTGCTGAGGAACATGGAGCGGTTCCACCAGTTGTTTGTTACTCCACCAGAACACAGGTATCAGTAGCGTCTACACTTAGAGCAGTCCCCAGCATAACAGCTCACTGTAGCATCCAGAACACGAGGTAAATATTTTTTGATAGTATTCATATCTCCAGTATGAATTCTCATCTTCTCTTAGTATAAAGTTACATCTAGCCTTTATGTCCTGGCTTAATGCCTTCTGATGGTCATGCCTTTTGCACAATTATAACACAGGTTTAGTGTCTCTGATGTATCTACAAACATAAAAAGCACTTATTCAGGTAGATAAATGTACACAAAGGGGTGATTATGCACAACTTCAGTGAATTACCTCCCTTTATTTATTTAGAAACTTAATGTTTTAAACTGTCAACAATTCTCATGCCCGAACAGGAATTTTTATCGTCTATTTTCATTGTAGATGAAGTCGCAGAAGCACTTGGTCGCAACAGCATGGCACTTCCTGAGAGCTCACTACCATCTGCAGTAGGCCTGGATGTCACTGGAAATTCATCTACAGTCAGTCTGGTGATAGATCTCTTAGGCTCAGTATCTACATGACAAGAGTTGTCAAACTTCAAGCCTTTATTCCATGGTGAGTTCCTTTGCTTGAACCCAGCTAATTTCTTCTTTCGGTCGCCTCGCATAATTGTACAGCACTTGTGTATAGTATGAAGGTAAGTTGCTTTTTGATAAAGAGTCAGGAGCTGGGTCCATATTTATACAGTAAATGGAATTTCTGGAATGTCTTCTAAGGTGGTTTTCAAGAATCACCCAGAGGGACCCAAACTTTGGCATTCCTGGTGGTGATTAGTACCTGGGGTAACAGTGTGTGGAATGCTGTGCATTGGACCACATTGACTGAGCAGCCACCTGGGGAGGTAATTATTAGGCAGTGGCACTTTTCTACTGGACATAACTTTTGAACCAGTTGGCTTATGATAATAAATGAAACATCATTTTAAAGGTAAAATGCATGCCTTTCAAGAAATAACCGATTTGACAAAATGAGAATTTTCAAAAAATATGTAATGCAGTTATAGTATTATGTAATATGTCTAAATTTGGATATATTTGGTCTATAAACGATATTTAAGAAAAAAGTTTATTTATGTTAGTTTTAGATGCATATTTAAGTAATATTTGAATCACTGATGAGATAACTTTTTATTTCATGAAAATCATCCAAGTAATAAAAAAGTTATAGCAATTTTAGTTTTAGAGTACTTTTAATTTGATAAGCTGCGGCCTGGCTTCAGGGCTGAATAGTACCTATGGTACATAACAGGCTGTGAATTCATCAGTATATGTGATTAAGACTTGAAACTTTCCAGAATAATATGAGATAGCCTAGGAATGATGTATGCAAAATTTTATTAAGATCAGATGAACATTTTTGAGTAAATAATTTGGAATCAGTCCACAGTTATTTGCCTTTCGTTGACCACAATAAGGAAGTAAATCCGCATAAAAGAGTGCCTGTGTTTAATGCCAGATATAAATGAATAATTGAATGAAAGAGATAGAAAAAAGGCCATTTCCTGACAGAATTCATTTCAAATAGTTGGTAAATGCCAATTTTGATCCAGATTTTATGCGAGTAAGTATTTTTTTAGTGTTTTTCTACATGACAGAATTCACATGGTTCCGGCTAATTACTGAAAACTGTCAGACTGATGTATTTTGAACTGAAATTCTGTGGAAAAATGATGAATGACCCCTAGTTTGCTATAGCTGGAATTATTTATCTTGGATGATACTGTAAGCACAAGTGACTTTGATTTGATTGGAGAGTTAGTAAAATTGCCACAGGGTTTAATGTTTATATAGAACATATAGTGAAATTAATTGTGGTCTGAGGCCTGCTTGACCGACTTTCCTGATAATGTGTATCACGTGATACACATATCAGGTATTGATGACCTAGTCATGAATCCCTCCAGGCTACCACAATTATGGACTGCGTCATTGTAACACATTTATTTAAATTAAGGATAAATAAAGGTACTTATAGCTTATATCCAATAGCTTTATCAAACAAATATATATATCGACATTACATACAGAAGATAAAGAAGGCTTCCGAATTTATGTGAACTTATAGTAATAATTTAAGGAATATAAGGATTTTCACAGAGTATCTATTGGCAACTTCTTTAAATGGTGCAAATAAAATGTAGATTTTGATGGCGCTCTTTCACCTTCGTCAATTTTAACGAAATCTTACCAACTCAGGTAATGCAAGAAGGTTATATCCATCTTGCACATGTTAACGAGAAACTGGTATATCAGTAACCAGTGAGCGATTAGTTTCCTGTTTGGTTTCGTATTCAATAACAAACATTAAATAAATTCACAAGCAAACCCACAAAAATAATAACTAACATTCCTGTAAGGTTTCATGACTCCATGTCAAAAAGTTTTTGGGTTACGTGCGAAACAAGATGAAAATTGTAAACTTTTACAAAGTCAAGGGCAATAACTCTACAAATATTGTATTAATCCACAGGGTACACAAATACACATACTGACCCATTTTTTTTTTATAGTTTCATGTCTCTAGGTCAAATAATTTTTGGCTACACGTGACAAAAGTTGAAAATTGCAAAATTTTTACTACGTTAAGGGCAATAACTGTACAAATATTGAATAAATCCACAAGCAAACCCCCAGGAGCACAACTACATATACACATACTGCCCAACATCCCTGTAAAGTGTCATGTCTCTAGCTCAAACACTTTTCAGCTATGAGCGACACAAATTGAAAAAAAAAATTAAGGGCAATAACTTAATTAATCAAAACTGAACTAATCCACATGCGCACAACTTCACATGAGGATCCATATTTTTGTAAAGTTTGTTGACTAGCTTCCGCATATTTAGAGCTACTTGTGACACAGCACAGGAACGCTTGCACACATGGACGGACAAGGGCAAATCAAAATGTCCCCACCGTAGAGTAGGGCATAAAAAGGGACATTACTGTGTACAAAGGTAACTCGGAGATAGGGGACATGTAAATAACCACAGAGACCGAGTGTGTTAAGTTTCGTAACTTTTGGCGATACCATCTTGCACGTAAAAACTTAACGACGCCGGGGTGAGTAAAACAGCTTTCTAAGGAGTCAATGGTTACTATGAAGTCACTGGCTTCTATGGAAAGTTAATGATTTCTATCATGCATTTGTGCATAAATTGTTAAAATTGAATGAGGAAAAATTGCCCTTGGGTAACTTTGTAGTATGATATATGATTATATGTATATTTGTACATTAGAAATGTTTCGTGATAAACACAATATTATTCACTTCAAAATAAGTTTCGCATACACCAAACGTGAGACCACGGCTTTCAATTAAAACAGTAATCAGATATGATGTTATTGAAGCAGATGTAATAAAATATTTAATCTTGAGCTTTAATAGAAATATTTAGGTAGGATAACTTTACCTAAAGTATTCATTGCATATTCTCTCATTTTATTTGCAAGAACTTTTTTTCTACTGCAGCATTTCATTGACACTATTTCATAACGAACAAAAAATGTCATATCATCTGGATATTCTGGGACCTTATAATATACATGTATTATGTGATTATGAAGAGACATATTAATTGTAATAAAGAAAGGAATAGAGTATTTGTTGAAACTTGTTCCTTGTTTAATGCATTGTGGTATAGCCAGTTTGAACTTTCGTACCTGCCATATAACATTTTACCTTCATATATACAAAGTTACTGATATTTTTTTGTAAAATGAAGTAACTGACTCCATCTGTCAATATGTTGGGATATTTGATCTGATAGATACACCGATTTATAAGCTTTAAATTGACAAAAAAATCAAAATAATTTCAATATAAATACTGCTGCATCATACGAATAGCTTGTCTAAATGGTGGACTTTGCAGACATCTTAGCGTGAAACTGATAAAGATCGCCGATTGGCTTATCTGTAAGACCCCTGCCAGCTTGATCGACAGGCGGCATAATGTCAATTGATATAATACTTATGTTGTATACATGGTAATTTCATATTAAGTATGAAAGTTTTGTTTATTTCCAGCGTTTCATAATACAAAACCTTAAATTTTATTTGGAAGATAATTCGCAATCAGTATTCTGCTTAGCGCTTTTCTCACGTGTTTTTCTTGAATTTAGACTCTATGGGGTTACTCATATAACCTAACATGTGTCGCAAAATCGACATGCATCGCATACTGCTTACTATATGGTTATAGAACTGCATGGCGCGCCTACAATTTCTACTTTAGATATTATTTTTTTCTATCATATCATTTTCATAATTAAATGTTCCAATTAATTTCAATACAATGTTTAAAAAGTCTAAACCACCCAGTAAAAGTCAACTAGTCTACGTCTAATTCCGCTTATTTCCTATACATTTTTATATATTAGACGTGTGTGTAACCATTTTTTCGTCTTCCAGGCAAAGGTCATAGCTCTGTCATGGATTTTGATCAAATTATGCCCCCTTTTTCTACGGCATCTTAAATAAAAATGACGTTATAAAAAGAGCAACGGTGTGCTCCGGGTAGACCAAAGTGACCAATTTGTTTGTAGTTTTTATATAACTGGTTAATTTTTTTTTGTCTTTTGTTAGAATATACTGAAAATATTCAAATTCATGATTATTTCAGTTCAGTTTATTTTGCATACAATATATGGAATGTTATAAGCAGAATTCAACATTTAAACATGAAAATGGCGACATTTTGAATTTAGAGACATCCGCAAATGAATCGACTTAATTCTTATTTTCAAGATGACTTTTATTTACCTCTCAAAAAAAGTTAACATATAAAATGAAAACACAAAGCAATGTTAGGTGGCTAGTGGTATAAAATGATAATTGTGTACATGCATAACAATGTATAGATGTATAAAATGAATGTGTACAGCAATATAATATATATTATATAGTATCTAGTGTTACAAACGAATGGGCAGTTGCCTCTATAGAATAGCACGTGATATCATAATAAAATCGTATAAAGAATGTAACCACCGCTTATTCGGACGATGGGTGACTTCCTGGACATATATATGCACTAAGGATGTCAAGAAATCCGCGCGCAATATTTACAACAATTTCTGCACGTGATAAAGAACACGATACCGCGTTAAAATAGCATAGTTTTCGTGAATAAAAAAGAAAACACACTTTCCGTGCATCCATCCAGAATTACATGTATATATTTTAACGATCATTTTCCGAATATTTGTTCAAAAAATAGCATATTGCTCATTTATAACACGCCGTGCACATAATGTCACTTAATCTTTTGTTTCAACTGTAAGACAAATAAAGTTCAAACGGCATTTAACACGAAGTTTTAATCTTTGTATCTACACTTGTCTTTTCCTACGTTTATAGTATTACATTTTGATATACAGATTGAATGACCGGTTATATAACCCAAAAGAAATGATTAACTTGAAAGCTTGAATAGGACTCGAGTTGCTAGGGCAACAACCGTTTATACACGGTCATAGTAACCTCGCCAAATCTTTATAACGCAATTATAATACTGCATTATTAGTTCTTAAATATACAACAAACAAAACAATTAACATACATTTGCGGCAGACGTGTTTTTCTATGAAATTCGACGTGACTGGCATGCAGGAATATAATTGAATGAGCTTGAAATTCTTTCAATTATCGCCCTAAAGTCCGATTTAAAAAATCCATGATAATATATATTAAGCTAGGTATTATATAGGTATGTCGTACTTTAGACTGAATTTCAAGCTCCAGTGCAAGCAACAAATAGATATTACTATTACATGCTTGTGATGCATTTTAAGATGACGTTGTTCGCATGTATTGTATTTTAAAGAAGTAAAGACCATTAAATTATCAAAGCCAAACTGTCTTGTCATTGTCGGAAAGGGGGCTTATATCATTCTGTTCATCATATTACTACTTCAGGTAAAACATTTTATTTTGAGTCATTCCTTAGAGAAAACGATTAAAATTGAACGTGTTTCGTTATATATTGATATAAATTTATTTATCATCATCATCATCATCATCATCATCATCACGATTACGAGTACTTTTATCATATTAACCAACACCTCAAAAACAAAACACTTAAAAAGAGCATTCCTTTTAAAAACTTACTTCAATGAAAATGCAAGGTTAATAAAACGCTGTTGCTTTATTTCCGTTTCAGATCGCACCTTCGATTTTCACCTGAACTCTCGAAATCCTGATTCTTTAAAAAGGGAACTTGAAAACAAGCAAAGCAGAAAGGATTTATGTTATTTGTACGTTTCAAATCAAACCATGAATATCCAGCTAATTACATTACAAATTTAATCAACATAATAGCGAATCTAGCCATGTTCCGACAGTTAAAGAAATGCACGATTTTTGCCACTATCACAATGTTAGTATTTGTAATATTTACAAATTCATTGCTGTATTTGGAGCGATATCAGACTGAATATTTCCAGCTGGACACGGATGCTTATTTTGAAGATGCTAAAGATTTAAAGTATCCTGTCAAAGTACAGCCGTATTTGCTCCGACTTATAAATGCGTCAAATCCGAGTGATCCATTAACCATAAGTGCGCCATATGTTATTGAGAACCGTCATCTTTGCCGTTCTGTGAAGAATCTTACGGTGCTTGTTGTAGTTAATTCAGCGACAGACCATTTTGAACAGAGACAGAGTATAAGAGCAACTTGGACAAACGACACGTATTACTCGTATTTAACAACAGTCAGAGTTGTGTTTCTTGTCGGCAGAACTGTGAGTCACGTTGTCCAATCTGCGCTTGAAATGGAGTTCGAAAAGTATAAGGATATTGTACAAGGAAATTTTATAGATTCCTATACCAACATAAAGGTGTGATGGGTTTTAAATGGATTACGGAGAGATGTCGCAATGCGGAGATGATTCTGAAAGTTGATGACGACATTGTAGTCAATATGTTTCTGTATCTCTATAAATTAAAACATTCTAAAGCGCTACAAAAGGCAAACGTTTATTGTGAATACAAATCCGATCTTATACACAGAGATTTTACATCAAAATGGTATGTTGATGAAAGTCATTTCAAAGGCGTTAAAAGATATCTGAAATTTTGCAAAGGAAAGTTTGTGAGTATGACGAATGATATAATGCCATCTTTATATCTATCCGCCTCGAAGTCGCCGTTTTTCATCTCGATGACGTTTTGTTGTTTGGATATGTCCTGCATAAGATTCCAGGATTGAAGTATGAAACGTTCAGTGACGGTGATTGGCAGGGGGTAACTAATGAAGCAAAACACTGTTTAGATACTAAAAAAGAAAAATGTACATACATTGCCATGCAGGCCGGTTACAAGGGGGACGTATTAAATATTTGGTTGAAAGTAGTCAAACACTTTTAACGTAGTTTTAAAGATAAATCATAGCCACAACAAAAGTGAATAATAGTTCTACTACTTTTATCATTCATTAGAATATCCTATTATTAACAATTTATTAGTTTTAAGCCTAAAATTCACAAATAAGAAAGTGTGAAGATAAACAAGTTTAACCATTCAATATTTTATCTAAGTGTGTATGTTATACGATGTCAAGAAGTTTTAATGGCATTCGTTTATCTAAATCAAACTGTTTTTATATTTTAAAGCTGTTTTAGAAGTTAACGCTTTTTATGAATAAAATGATTTAAACAATCTACTTGAATTCACATTTTAAAGATTGTGTTTGAGTCACGTTTATTTGTAATATTTACGATAACGTAAAAACTAAAACAAGATATTTTTTGTAGGAAGTATGTCTAGTATCTCAACCCTTAAAAATAAATTACTAGGAAGTATTTTGAATTGACGCAACATGTCTGTTAAACGTTAAAGAGACTCCACGGGAGATTTTGACATATTTCTCGAGATAAAGTTTATTGAGATCAAGAAGCTCTGTATAAAATTTCACATCATTGGCTACTTCCATTTCTTTCCAGATTAAAGAATAGAACAAAAATACGATTTTCGTGTTTTTTTCTGAGTTTATTTCTTAAGTATCTTCTTTCGCATGTCTTTCCATTTAAAGTGCCCGAATTGATGTATGTACGAAATTCAAATTTAGTTATGTTTTTAGGCTTTTTGATTTTTTGACGTCAGTGGAGTTCCTTTAACTTATTCATGTAATTAAACATTTTTTTTCTTAAATATAAACACGAAATTATCTATTATTAACGCTGAAGCCTTCACAATGGTTTACGGAAGTTTTGATGGAAAGTCATCATAATTGTGATGTAATTCAGTGCGAATTGATTCAGAATCTTCAATTACCATTTACCAGCTTTATCATTTGATTGGCTTATATTTGTCTGCATATTACATTTTACATTTTTTTAAAGGGAGTTTTTCGGAAATTTTGTCTGGGTACTAAAATGTATAGTAATCAATTCACTATGAAATACAATTATAAACAAACTAGGTAAGGCAAATTTTTTTTATACCCTGTATTTTATACTTTTAGAAGAAGTATTGTTTTACAAAGAAAACTTGAAACTATCCATATTGTTCTTAATCACTTTAACGTAACACATCTCATATTACTTCGCTATAATTGATTCGAAATACTAGAACTTTACCATAAATCTATCAAGGAAGAACAAATAGATATACCGACATTATATACAGAGGATGAGGAAGACTTTTGCAATTATGCGAGCTAATAGTAATAATCATCGCATCATCCGATCAAAAGAAGGCAGAAATTCTAACCGATTTCTTTAGTTCAAAATCAGAGGTAGATGTTAAAGATTCAACACTTCCTCCCCGTATTGAGACAAACATACCAGTCCTATCAAACACCAAGATTACGCAGCATAATGTGCTTTACTCAATATCCTTAATTAATCTCTCAAAAGCATAAGGCCAAGACCCTGTAAGCCCTAAATCACTTTGGGAAGCCGCACATGTTTTAGCCAGTCCACTGCCGCCTTTTATAACAAACTTATTTGTCCTTCTTCCTTTCCGACACCCTGGAAACTTGCTAATGTAACTTCTATTTTTAATAATCTGATCCAACACGTCCCGAAAATGATTGCCCTATCTCATTGTTAAGCTGTATCGGAAAATCGATTGAAAGTTGTGTCCATAAGTATCTGTACAATCATCTTGTCACTTATAATTTTCTTACTCCTCAGCATTCAGGTTTTAAAAAAGGTGATTGAACAGTGCATCAATTAGTTTACCTATACAAATAGGTAATTGTCAAGCTCTTGATCAGGGTAAAGAGGTTAGGGCTGTATTTTGTGACATCTTAAAGGCTTTTTGCATCATTTTACATTTGTATTGCATCAAGGTTTCCTCTTTAAACTATATGTATCTTCATTCGGTGTAAATGGGTCGCTTCTTCGATCGTTCTCCTCCTATTTGTCTTTCAGGCGACAAAGAGTCCAGTACCGAAATGTATCCTCAGCATGGGTTTAATCTTCGTTCAATTTGTGCCCCCCTTTTGTTTTTTGTTTACATCAACGACATCGTTAATGAAATACCTTCTTACATAAAACTTTTTCGGATGACCCGAGTTTGTATATAGTCGTAAATAACCCACTTACCGCAGAAACCAGTCTTAACTGAGACTTAGATCGGATACATTCTTGGGCCAAAACTTTGCTTGTTTCTTTTAAACAAAGTAAAACAAAAACAATTATTTTTTCAAGTAAATTATCTAAATCGTCTCATCTTACACTTAGTTATAACTCTATACCAATAGCTCAGGTCACATCACATAGACATCTTGGTTTAACTTTATCTCATGATGCCGGTTGGAAAACCGATATTCATCTATTACTTGATATTGCCTGGAAAATAATTAGACTACTCAGAAGTTTAAAATTTCTTTAATCACGAATAAGTTTTGAACGCATGTATTATTCATTCGTCTGCCTACTTCTTGAATATGCTGAGGTAGTATTGGATAATTTAACTGAAGAACTAAATAAGGAAATAGCATCCGTTCAACATGAAGCAGCTAGAATAGTCGCAGGCGCTACAAAACTGTGTAACATTATAACACTTTTCAAGGAACTCGGTTGGAATTGTTAGAAAGTTGAAGAAACAAACAGAAATTTATCTAATTGTATAAAATGAAAAAAGCATATATCACTTTCTTATCTTTCAAATCTTCTAACTCCTTCCCAACAAAGTACATATAACCTTAGACTTATTGACGATTGTACACCAGTTCAAACCAGAACATATTTATTCTCAAAATAATTTCTTCCTTCTACTATTAGCACCTGCAACACTTTAATATAGTCCAACTGTAAGTTCCTTCAAGTCCAAAATAACAGAATATCAAAAGACCACTACTATAATACAGGCACACGTAAAGATCAAATCCTCCACACAAGATTAAGATTAGAATGTTGTTCATTGAATGAAGACCTGTTCAGAAGGTCTAATGTGGATACCCCTACATGCACATGCGGAATGCGAGAAACTGTATCTCATTTGTTATTGCAATGTACCAAATACAGAAATATACGTCAAAGATTTCTTACTAATTTAAGTTGTGCGGCTGCAGTAAATAACCTTCTTTAGGGGGACGGACATCAATCTTTTGATCAAGAGCAAAACACTCTTTCAGAATGCTCCTTACACAATCGAAGCTCTTTTTTGTAAGAATCAATGTCAGTGTCAATTAACATGGCCTTTCCGTACGCTCATATTTCTTTAATTGTTAATCTTACAAAATACATGAATATCTCCTTTAGATAGACTTTAGACACACGGCTCACTTAAACAAAATAAGCAACCAATATAGAGCTTTACCAACCTAAATCTAAAATCCACCATGCTTTACATAATTTGTCAATATGTCAACAATTGAAAAACATGTCTGCCTTTTAGAAAAACCATGAACACCCAGAAAGGAATATTTCACTTTGCTAGAAATAAGTGCCGGTTTTAATGTAACAATGCATTCATATATTCATATTGTATTTACCTATAGTGTGTAGAGACCGCCTCCGTGGTCGAGGGGTTAGAGTCGATGACTTCTAATCCAGTTACCTCTCTGGCGTGGGTTCGATCCCCGGGAGATGCTTTGGCAGTTTAGCGCGGAGGAAGATAGTCTAGTACTGGTGTAACCCTCCAGGAACGATGGTTAGGAAACTACCCGCCTATATGACTGAAATACTGTTGGGAAAAGGCGTAAAATGAAACAAACAAACAAAATAGTGTGTAGAGTTAAATTCGTAACATATCTCCTGTGCCCTGCTTATACACTAAATACTGTATAACAGTTATCAGTATTTTTGAATATCAAATTTGAAGCATAATTTAACAGATCAGCGTAGGCCTGAACTAAGAACAAAACATTATCTCGTGAATTTATAATTTGAAAAGCATGTGATGAAGCCAATTATCTGTTTTTTAATCCTGGCCACAGTGGTATACCGACACTGTATACATGTGTATAGTGTATAGTGGTTTCATTTGTCCTAAATGGTTCGCTTTGGTATGGAACACTACAAGACAAGAGTCTTGCACCAAAGGTGTTTAACTGTTGATAAATGCTTCAGATCAATTCATTTAAATTTGTTACAAATAAAGATCGAAAATATTGTAAAGGATCTAATTATATATAAAAGTAGCTGTTGTTATTTGATTCCGGTGTTCCCTGGTAAATAATGAGGCACGTTGTACTTCAGGCATTTACGGTTATAACAGTGATCATGTGACACAGTGACAATGGTTTTCTGTTTCATACTAGGATTTAATTTTCTCTTAGTCTTGTCTATTTCCTGATGATTTGCACTTCTTTACTCCCATAAGTTATAACCAAAGAGAGTAAGAAAGGTTTGCTGCGTTTAGAGATACGTTTCACTATTTACTGTAGGAGCAAATGTGTAAGTAGTCGGATAGCTCGGTCGGTAGAGCCGCGGAATGGTATTACGAAAGGTCCCGGTCAGGTTGTACATTTTTCTCATCCTGTGACAGATTGATACATGAAAATTAAAAATTGAAACATGATGAGTTTGTCACATATATATCCCGTACCGACTTATGTGAATAGCATACTTACCTTCCGTTTAAAGTAATTCAAGAAAAAACATGGCATTAACCGAAAAACGGGACGTAACTATCTGAACGTTTTGCATTCTTTTAGCAAAAAGTGACGGATATTCATATTTGGCGACGCTCGCGCCACCTGCTGTTCATACGATGAGTCATATAAAATTCTGCAACTTATAGTTCAAAATGCAGGGAGTAATATCGGTAGTGATTTTCTTCCTATGAAAACCGTTAGGGCATATAATCGTCATCTTTTGCGTTTGGTTGGCAGTTGTTCTTTAACCTCAATTGGAGCGTGCGTTTTTTTTATTTTACCCCACAAAATAACATAGTCACCAAATTCTAACCAAAGTCTATTCTTACTTAATGTCATTTCAGTGTATAGTCGTTCTAAGTCGAGTTTAATCACATTAAGTATGTCTGGCGAGCAGTTTGTTATAACTGTGCGTTACCGCCGTAAATAATAATTTTGGTTTCAATTCTTTCTAACTAAAAATTAAGACAAATTTACCACGTGTTTCTACGATATAACCACTTAGATTTGCATTCCGATCATCATCATTTTAGTCTAGCAGTTTTTACTTTTAAGGGTTCACATTGAAAGGATCTACGTTATAACATATTTTTCATGTAGAGTTTATAGACGCACGATTGACTTAAAAGAAAAAAACACAAAGTTACAAATAATTTTAAATCTTTTCACTAAATGAAGACAGTTATCTGTGTACAATATTACTGAATTACAAGTAATTATCATTCAAGTATTCTAAATGTTATTAATGATAAACAACCGACATTATCTTGATAAAGAAAACGCGCGTGTGTGTTTACAACATTCTTTAGAAATATAAGGGTAAATAGATTTGGTGGCTTGGTATTAATGTTATATTGTTCACATTGTGCGCAAATGATATTTGACACATAAGGAAGTTAAAGTACAAAAGCAGGTAAAATACTTGTTTTCTTTCCTCTTTTTTACACTTACAAAATAGTTAAATGTGTGAATAACTCGACGAAAGACTTAGAATAAGTGATTTTAAGCTTCTATTTCTGGTATAAAAATTTCAAACCTGTTAAATTGTGAATGATGAAACATGTTCAAGACCTAACATTTTATGGATAATCCTTTACGGTAAGTAAGTAATAAAATACACTGCTTCCCTTTCTTATATTTATATTTCTTATATTTATATTTCTTATATTTATATTTCTTATATTTATATCTATCTCTAGTCATGAAGTTAATTTAATTTACAGTAAAGGCTGTGCATAGATTAACCTTATACTTTTTAAACCGTTTTATGTTCTGTTGTTTATTTAGAAATTTTGAAAATGTGTTTTTAATTAAGGCACAATTTAACTGCCGGTGTCCGTTTGAACATTTAATGTAGATTTGTCTACCATTAGAATTTCAAGGATTGAAAGACTCAATAAACATGTATCATTTGGACATATTTATAAAACATTGCTTGAAAAAAAATGTTGATAAAGTTCTAGGTTATTTAGTATGAACATTTATTGGGCGAATAATAACATTTTGCTCTATAACAATTTATCAACTGTTATGATATTATATGTAATATCGGATCGTGTATCTAGTACTTGCCAACAACATCCATTTATAATTCTTCCTGAAACATGAACATTTAAAGGAAGAATCAAAATGGCGTTATGTCTTTAAAAGGGAGTGAATTATCGCTGCTAAACTTATGATACATATGGTATTGTATGCGTGTAACTGACACAACAGATCAAGCACAAATGCATCAATATAGAAAAATGAATTTTCTTCATGTTAATTGCTCTATTTATAGTGCAATTTGGCCGTACTGAATCATCACATTTTGTATTCTAACTGTGTGCTGCTAAAAAGCTTTTTCGCTACACATACCGTATTAATAACTTTTCTATCTTGAGAAACTATTAGAAATGATAGTTTAACGTCTCAATTCCGAGTTTAAGGACGCAAAGAATAGAGGAATTTATAAAAGATTGACCTTCTTTTCCTGTCAGAATGTTAGCCACTTTCATGGTATTTCTGCCATCGACGGCAGCATTTAAAATAAGTAGCTGCCTACAACGGCAGCATTTTTTTCTTCGACCGGACCAGATTGTACGTCTGTAAAACTTTCAAGAAAAGACTCACGGGATAGATATTTTACTTGCGTGGCCCCTATGGATGAAAGTCTATATTAATAACACATAATCCTGCCATTTGGTTAAGACATTTTCACGGATTTTTCCGAAGCTGTCACTTTTAACCTGCTCAAAATAGTCTTAAAACAGGAAAAAACGAGTCCAAAATTACCTAATAGTATCTCCAGTCAATGGACAATAGTTTCATAGCAATGAAATGGGCCGTATTTGTGTAACATACTAATACCAACCAAATTTATAACCTACCTGTACCGAGCGGTAAATTTCAGCTATCTGCCATGTCACTGCAATGATCTGCCATCATTGCCGTCGGTAATACGGTGTGCTTTTATACTTTCCTGGAAGTTGGGATGATGGTTACTAATCTAAGGCAATACCTCAAAGGGTATAGAAAATTTTAATTTTGTCAATATCCATTACAGATACAGGGTTATGTTCTCTTGTCTGTGAGAGGATGGTCACAAACAAGTCTCCAATGCTACAAAAATGCTTTACAGAGGAAAAAAACACGTGGAATGGTATGAAAAACTTAACCAAACATCTTAGCCAAAAAATGAGAATAATTATTTTCAAAATCCATGACAGAGTTATGCCCTCTTGACTTCGGGTGGGGATATTGGTCACAAAACTAGTATTTATGTAGGAAATAAGCGTGGTGGTACGAAAAACTTGACCGATATTCTTAGTAAAATTTGGGCGTGATTTTGTATAGATCAACGACAAAGTTTTGCCATCTTGTCTGGAAGTGACGATGATCACAGGGAAATATTCAAAGTTTCAAAGGAATACTATAAGGTTACAGGAAATAGATAAGGTTGTACGAAATACTAAATTCTTAGTCGACCATAACAGGAAGAAACGGATTAGTTGACATTACGCCAAAGAAGAGATTGCTCCGCCCAATGATTCACGTAACCCGGTCTTTAAAACCTTAGACAGAACACGGTACCGACGTTTACCGGAAACTATTATGCCACTTAAGTGACTAATGAATTTACCTTATATAATTTGGTATATATAAAATTTTAATGCTTTTCTTGAATAGTTCAATGTATAATGGTATTTAAAAAAGTAACAAATAACTGCATTCATGAATTAATGATGACTAAAACGTTTGGCCATGATCTTGTTATATTTCTCGCTGACTTCAAAGAAGATGTTACTAACAATATATCACTTTAGTTTACAAATTCAAATTCAAAGATAGATGAAATTGAAGTAGTGGAACATATAAATAGAAAAAGTACATCAATAACACAGCAACATTTACAAATGTTTCTTGAGTTTTATGTGCGAAATCACTTATACATGTCTATAATGCTTTTGTGCATAAATTGTTAAAATTGAATGAGGAAAAATTGCCCTTGGGTAACTTTGTAGTATGATATATGATTATATGTATATTTGTACATTAGATATGGTTCGTGATAAAACACAATATTATTCACTTCAAAATAAGTTTCGCATGCACCAAACGTGAGACCTCGGCTTTCAATTAAAACAGTAATCAGATATGATGTTATTGAAGCAGATGTAATAAAATATTTAATCTTGAGCTTTAATAGAAATATTTAGGTAGGATAACATTACCTAAAGTATTCATTGCATATTCTCTCATTTATTTGCAAGAACTTTTTTTCTACTGCAGCATTTTATTGACACTATTTCATAAACGAACAAAAAATGTCATATCATCTGGATATTCTGGGACCTTATAATATACATGTATTATGTGATTATAAATAGAAATAATTGTAATAAAGAAAGGAATAGAGTATTTGTTGAAACTTTTTCCTTGTTTAATGCATTGTGGTATAGCCAGTTTTAACCTTCGTACCTGCCATATAACATATTATCTTTATATATACAAAGTTACTGATTTTTTTTTGTAAAATGAAGTAACTGACTCCATCTGTCAATATGTTGGGATATTTGATCTGTTAGATACATCGATTTAATAGCTTTAAATTGACAAAAAAATCAAAATAATTTCAATATAAATACTGCTGCATCATTGTCTTATACGAATAGCTTGTCTAAATGGTGGACTTTGCAGACATCTTAGCGTGAAACTGATAAAGATCGCTGATTGGCTTATCTGTAAGACCCCTGCCAGCTTGATCGACAGGCGGCATAATGTCAATTGATATAATACTTATGTTGTATACATGGTAATTTCATATTATGTATGAAAGTTTTGTTTATTTACAGCGTTTCATAATACAAAACCTTAAATTTCATTTGGAAGATAATTCTTAATCAGTATTCTGCTTAGCGCTTTTCTCACATGTGTTTTTCTTGAATTTAGACTCTATGGGGTTACTCATATAACCTAACATGTGTCGCAAAATCGACACGCGCCGCATACTGCTTACTATATGGTTATAGAACTGCATGGCGCGCCTACAATTTCTACTTTAAATATTATTTTTTCTATCATATCATTTTCATAATTAAATGTTCCAATTGATTTCAATACATTGTTTACTGAGCCTAAACCACCCAGTAAAAGTCAACTAGTCTACGTCTAATTCCGCTTATTTCCTATACAATTTTATATATCAGACGTGTGTGTAACCATTTTTTCGTCTTCCAGGCAAAGGTC
The DNA here is from genome assembly GCF_026571515.1 of Ruditapes philippinarum. Lineage (NCBI taxonomy): Eukaryota > Metazoa > Mollusca > Bivalvia > Venerida > Veneridae > Ruditapes > Ruditapes philippinarum. The sequence goes on from NW_026859727.1 coordinate 36,323, forward strand.
ATAGCTCTGTCATGGATTTTGATCAAATTATGCCCCCTTTTCTACGGCATCTTAAATAAAAATGACGTTATAAAAAGAGCAACGGTGTGCTCCGGGCAGACCACAGTGACCAATTTGTTTGTAGTTTTTATATAACTGGTTATTTTTTTTTGTCTTTTGTTAGAATATACTGAAAATATTCAAATTCATGATAGTTTATTTTGCATACAATATATGGAATGTTATAAGCAGAATTCAACATTTAAACATGAAAATGGCGACATTTTGAATTTAGAGACATCCGCAAATGAATCGACTTAATTCTCATTTTCAAGATGACTTTTATATTAATTACCTCTCAAAAAAAGTTAACATATAAAATGAAAACACAAAGCAATGTTAGGTGGCTAGTGGTATACAATGATAATTGTGTACATGCATAACAATGTATAGATGTATAAAATGAATGTGTACAGCAATATAATATATATTATATAGTATCTAGTGTTACAAACGAATGGGCAGTTGTCTCTATAGAATAGCACGTGATATCATTATCAAATCGTATAAAGAATGTAGCCACCGCTTATTCGGACGATGGTTGACTTCCTGGACATATATAATTATATATGCACTAAGGATGTCCAGAATTCCGCGCGCAATATTTAAAACAATTTCTGCACGTGATAAAGAACACGATATCGCGTATAAAATAGCATAGTTTTCCTGAATTAAAAAGAAAACACACTTTCCGTGCATCCATCCAGAATTACATGTATATATTTTAACGATCATTTTACGAATATTTGTTCAAAAAATAGCATATTGCTCATTTATAACACGCCGTGCACATAATGTCCCTTTATCTTTTGTTTCAACTGTAAGACAAATAATGTTCAAACGGCATTTAACACGAAGTTTTTAATCTTTGTATCTACACCTGTCTTTTCCTACGTTTATAGTATTACATTTTGATATACAGATTGAATGACCGGTTATATAACAAAAGAAATGATTAACTTGAAAGCTTGAATAGGACTCGAGTTGCTAGGGCAACAACCGTTTATACACGGTCATAGTAACCTCGCCAAATCTTTATAACGCAATTATAATACTGCATTATTAGTTCTTAAATATACAACAAACAAAACAATTAACATACATTTGCGGCAGACGTGTTTTTCTATGAAATTCGACGTGACTGGCATGCAGGAATATAATTGAAATGAGCTTGAAATTCTTTCAATTATCGCCCTAAAGTCCGATTTAAAAAATCCATGATAATATATATTAAGCTAGGTATTATATAGGTATGTCGTACTTTAGACTGAATTTCAAGCTCCAGTGAAAGCAACAAATAGATATTACTATTACATGCTTGTGATTCATTTTAAGATGACGTTGTTCGCATGTATTGTATTTTAAAGAAGTCAAGACCATTAAATTATCAAAGCGAAACTGTCTTGTCATTGTCGGAAAGGGGGCTTATATCATTATGTTCATCATATTACTACTTCAGGTAAAACATTTTATTTTGAGTCATTCCTTAGAGAAAACGAATAAATTGAACGTGTTTCGTTATATATTGATATAAATCTATTTATCATCATCATCATCATCATCATCACGATTACGAGTACTTTTATCATATTAACCAACACCTCAAAAACAAAACACTTAAAAAAGAGCATTCCTTTTAAAAACTTACTTCAATGAAAATGCAAGGTTAATAAAACGCTGTTGCTTTATTTCCGTTTCAGATCGCAGCTTCGATTTTCACCTGAACTCTCGAAATCCTGATTTATGTTATTTGTACGTTTCAAATAAAACCATGAATATCCAGCTAATTACATTACAAATTTAATCAACAGAATAGCGAATCTAGCCATGTTCCGACAGTTAAAGAAATGCACGATTTTTGCCACAATGTTAGTATTTATAATATTTACAAATTCATTGCTGTATTTGGAGCGATATCAGACTGAATATTTCCAGCTTGATACTGATGCTTATTTTGAAGATGCTAAAGATTTAAAGTATCCTGTCAAAGTACAGCCGTATTTGTTCCGACTTATAAATGCGTCTAATCCGAGTGTTCCATTAACCATAAGTGCGCCATATGTTATTGAGAACAGTCATCTTTGCCGTTCTGTGAAGAATCTTACGGTGCTTGTTGTAGTTAATTCAGCGACAGACCATTTTGAACAGAGACAGAGTATAAGAGCAACTTGGACAAACGACACGTATTACTCGTATTTAGCAACAGTCAGAGTTGTGTTTCTTGTCGGCAGAACTGTGAGTCACGTTGTCCAATCTGCGCTTGAAATGGAGTTCGAAAAGTATAAGGATATTGTACAAGGAGATTTTATAGATTCCTACACCAATCTTACACATAAAGGTGTGATGGGTTTTAAATGGATTACGGAGAGATGTCGCAATGCGGAGATTATTCTGAAAGTTGATGACGACATTGTAGTCAATATGTTTCTGTATCTCTATAAATTAAAACATCCGAAAGCGCAACAAAAGGCAAACGTTTATTGTGAATACAAATCCGATCTCATACACAGAGATTTTACATCAAAATGGTATGTCGATGAAAGTCATTTCAAAGGAGTTAAAAGATATCTGAAATTTTGCAAAGGAAAGTTTGTGAGTATGACGAATGATATAATGCCATATTTATATCTATCCGCCTCGAAGTCGCCGTTTTTTCATCTCGATGACGTTTTGTTGTTTGGATATGTCCTGCATAAGATTCCAGGATTGAAGTATGAAACGTTCAGTGACGGTGATTGGCAGGGGATAACTAATGAAGCAAAACACTGTTTAGATACCAAAAAAGAAAAATGTACATACATTGCTATGCAGGCCGGTTACAAGGAGGACGTGTTAAATATTTGGTCGAAAGTAGTCAAACACTTTAAAGATAAAGCATAGCCAACACAAGACTGAATAATAGTTATACTTAGTGTATCATTCAGTAGAAATATCCTATTATTAAAAATTTACTAATTTTAAGCCTAAAATACACAAATAAGACGTGTGAAGATATGTTAAACAAGTTTAACAATTAAATATTTCATCAAAAAGTGTTTGTTATATGATGTCAAGAATTTCTAATGGAATTCGGTTATTTAAATCAAACTGTTTGTATCTTTTTAAAGCTATTAAAATAATCTACGCTTTCTATAAATAAAATGTTTTAAACAATCTACTTGAATTCACATTTTAAAGATTGCGTTTGAGACATGTTCATTTTATTTACGTGAACGTTACATAAAAACTAAAACAAGATGATTGTTGGGAAGTATGTCTCATATTTAAACACTCAAATAATAAATTACAAGGAGGTATTTTAAATTGACACAACATATGTCTGTCAACGGTAGAGGGACTCCACCGGAGATTTTGACATATTTCTCGAGATAAAGTTGATTGAGATCGAGGTTGTGCATAAAATTTCAGATCATTCGTTATCTCCGTTTCTTTCAAGAATAATTTGTGTAAAATGACCCAAAATTGAAAAGCATTGCAACGCCTTTCTAAGACTAGAACAAAAATGCGATTTTCGTTTTTTTTTTTGGTTTTTTTTTTTTTTTTTTTTTTTTTGGTTTTTTTTTGTTTTTTTTTAGTATATTTCTAAAGTATCTTCTTTCGCATGTCTTTCTATTTAAACTAAGTGCCCGAAATGATCTATGTACGAAATTCAAATTATGGTTTTTGGTTTTTTGACCTAAGAGGAGATCCTTTAACTTGTTCATGTAATCTTAAATATAAACACGAAATCATCTGTTTGAAACGATGACACATTGACAATGATTTACGGAAGTTTTGATGGAAATTTATCATAACTGTGATGTAATTCAGTGCAAAACAATTCAGAATCTTCAACTACCATATACCAGCTTTACCATTTGATTGGCTTGTATTTTTCTGCATATTAAATATTCTGCATATTACATTTTTAAAGAGAGCCTTTTCGGAAATTTTGTCTGGGTACTAAAATGTATAGTAATAAATTCATTTACCTAATGTATCTATGAAATACAATTATAAGCACACTAGGTAGGGCAACTTTTCTTCTAGTGCAGTACTCCCGTATTTGATACGTTTTAAAGATCAAAAGATCAATGTGTGTGACCTAAGAGTATTTTATATATTGATTTAAAACTATCAAGAACCTAAATACATTTTGATTTGCTCATTTTATCTTGCCATAAAAGATAGCACTAAAATAACAAGAATAAAGATCAACAAGGCTAAGGCAACGTTCACAGGACGCCGCCCCCGGACACACCCAAGCAGGACCCCCAGAAGGCACAAAACAAGCACCTGGAATGGACACAAGGGCGAAAGGGGCGGGACATGTAATGTGAAATAATATAAACAAAAACAGGCCCATAAGGGAATTAAAGGGAAAAGGGCTGAACGGGTGAAAAGGTGGGGGTGAAAATGGAAGGGGGGGGGGGAGAAGAGAAAATACCTACCGTCAACGACATTCCAACGAGACAGACATCACAAAACATGTAAACATCCAAAAACAAGTAACAATACAGACAAGAAGGCACGTGAAAAGTGGACACAAGGGCGAAAGGGGCGGGACATGTAATGTGAAATAATATAAACAAAACAGGCCCATAAGGGAATTAAAGGAAGAGGGCTGAACGGGTGAAAAGGTGGGGGGTGAAAATGGAAGGGGGGAGGGAAAATACCTACCGTCAACGACATTCCAACGAGACAGACATCACAAAACACGTAAACATCCAAAAACAAGTAACAATACAGACAAGAAGGCACGTGAAGGAACACAAAGGGGTACCGCCTTGGAACGGTCAGTGGTAGTTAAACCACTGGGGAGTTTAAACCGGTTTTAGGCGCGCCAAACCTCACTCTTAGCTAAAACTCAATAATCCCCGATAATAATTGCCAAATTAATCTTGTACAGGATTATTTTTTCGGCAATATTGTATTTTGTTGATAAATGTCGGTCACAGGGCATTGATTTTTGAATGTAACTTTGATTCGTCTTTTATTGTTATTAATAACATTTAATTTTGATCATTATAATAGTTATAAATAAAATGATTAAGTCAAAGCATTCAATTTGTATTTTATTTAACTTCTATAATTATTCCCTCTATAATCATTTCCTTTTGTACCATTATTAAGAATTCTGATTCAGAGGGCATTTAAAAAAAAGTTTACTTTTTTACAAAGGAAATTTATCATCAATCGTTATTAAAATGAAATTGTTGATAAGAAATAGTATTAACACTTTGATTTAAATTTTTGACCCAGAAGATTATCATGCCTTGATTTAATTTTTTTTTAAAACATTGGTATAATTTAATAATAATTCTTGGATCCAAAAGAATAATTTAACTTGGATTTTAATCTAAATTTGAGATTGAATCACAGATATATATTCAAAATACCTTGTGTGTTTAATCGTTGTTAAGAAAGTTAAGTAACGCATTATCATTGTTATTTGGAGAGTTGATAATAATGTACTATATTTCTATTCAGAGGATTAATTAATAATTTGTTTTATTTTTTTATAAAATTTGGATTTAAATTAATAATGTGGCCCTGATAAACAATTTCTGGATTTAAACATTTTGATACAGAAGATTTATTAATACTATTAAACAAACAAACAAACAAACAATTTACATGCATTTGCCCCGGACGTGTTTATGGTTAATATAAACATCGACGTTACTAACATGCAGTATTATAACTGGAATAAAACAAGCAAAATTCAGATATTATTGGTGGTTGTTTGTTTTGCAATTAAGATGACGATGTACACATGTTTTGTACTTTAAAAAGTAAAGACCAGTTAATAACCAAACAAAATCTATCTTGTCATTCTCGGAAAGGGGGCTAAGTGAATAAAATATTTTCACATTTTAAATAATGAAATATTGTATATGGTAAATCATTATTATCATCAGGTAAATATTTCAGGTAAAATATATTATTTTGAATCATTCATAAGCGGAAACGAACAATTTGAACGTGTTTTCTTATATTTGAATTAATTCTTATTTATTGTTATCATTTTTGGCCGGGTTGCACTGGTGCAAATCCGGGTTATAGTATGGTGAATGTCGGGCGGCGGGCGGGCAGGCGGGGAAAATATTTTCGTAACAGTTTTCTCAGCAACTACTTATTACAGCCTCTTGATAATTGGCCTACAGCATTGACACATGGTCCCATGCTGTGGGATTTGATTTCAGGTCTGTCGCTCATCCACTTCCTGTTTATCCACTTAGTTAAATTAGTTAGATTTTTCGACATTAATGGTCAATGGTAGGTGATTTTCGTAACAGTTTTCTCAGCAACAAGCCTCTTGACATTTGGCATACAGCATTGACACATGGTCCCATACTGTGGGATTTGATTTCAGGTCTGTCGCTCATCTACTTTCTGTTTATCCACTTAGTTAAATTAGTTAGATTTTTCGACATAAATGGTCAATGGTAGGAAATTTTCGTAACAGTTTTCTCAGCAACTACTTATCACAGTCTCTTGATATTTGGCATACAGCATTGACACATTGTCCCATACCGTGGGATTTGATTTCAGGTCTGTCGCTCATCCACATCCTGTTTATCCACTTGGTTAAATTAGTTAGATTTTTCGACATTTATGGTCAATGGTAGGAAATTTTCGTAACAGTTTTCTCAGCAACTACTTATTACAGCCTCTTGATATTTGGCATGCAGCATTGACACATGGTCCCATACTGTGGGATTCGATTTCAAGTCTGCAGCTTATCCACTTCCTGTTTACCTACTGAATTAAATTTTCGACATTAATGAGTCAATGGAAAATGTTTTTCTTAACATCACAGCCTCATGATATTTGGTGTACAAATGCAACCCGGCCTTTTCTGACTTTGACCCATTTTTATAAAATTAAATACAATGTATCATTATATAGATGTGTACTCTCTCATGTGCAACACAGGCAAAATTTTCATTTCGTCGTTTTGAATTTTTCATTCATTATTATGTAAATGTCCTCAAAATGAATACACTAGGCAGTCTCAGGGACAAATCTTTTTTCCTTATAAAGAATAAAATAGTTGTTTCCTAACTTGGCCCACGTGGGTCAGGTTAGAGTGTTCAGATTTTACAATAGTTGTCACAGTGAACTTTGTAAACATTAAAGAACATGTCAAATGAATGACTTAGAATTGTCTCAATTATACAATACCCACAAGATCTGTTATTGTAGGTTTCAGGGTTTGTTCAAGTCACGTGACTTGTTTTTAAAACGACTCGGTGATTCTGTCGGCGTCCAAATTTCGTTCAACATATTTGGAAATATTTAAACTTCAAAACCCGAAATATATATAATGTATACAGAAATTCGTGCTGGGACTTTACGAAATGTCATTTAGCGTGGTTTGAGTACATTAGATAATTTTTTACATTTTTGTCATTAATTTGCCCGAGTATCCCTTTAAAACAAATTAAATACATGTATATCTAACCGTAATAATGTATATAATTCAATCCATGATGTTAGTATGCTACTTATTTATTTGTAATTATTGTATATGCATATACTTAATGGTTGATGAGCTTACGGAACGTCGGTGGTTCTACTCAGGTGCCCGTTCGTGCCTGAAATAATGCACGAAGGGCACCTATCCACCAGTAAAGCTGGAACATCGCGATATTGACCTATACTGTGTCGATGTGACGTAAAACCCAAAACAAAACAAAACAAATAATGGTTGATGATGATAAGCTGTAATGCTTAAATCTAAAATAAATTTTCATTTCTGTTCTGTTATCGTTTTATCACCAGTATAAACAACAAACATTATCACCATCATCATCATCATCAATTTAACTAACGAGTACTATTACTACATTAGACATCACTTCAAAAAACAAAACACTTAACAAGAACAGTTCTTTTTAAAACTGTCTCTATTATACAAGGTTAATAAAACGTTGTTGCTTTTTTTTGTTTCAGATCATAGCTCTGATTTTTACCTGAACTCTCTGAATCCTGATACGCATACTCCTGGTTCCTTAAAATAGAATTTAGAGAATTGAAACAAGCAAAGCAAAAAGGATTTATTTTAATGGTACGTTTCAATCCAAAACATGAAGGTTCCAGCTAATTACATTCTAAAGTCAATAAACAGTATGTCAAATCTGGCCACGCTTCGACGGGTAAAGAAATGCACGGTTTTTGCCACAATACAATTTTAATATTTGTAATATTTACGAATTTATTGCGGGTTTTGGAGCAATATCAGACTGAACATTTAAAACTGGACACTGATGCTTATTTTGAAGATGCTAAAGATTTGAGGTATCCAGTCAAAGTATAGCCATATTTATTTCGACTTATAAATGCTTCTAACCCTAGCGTTCATAAGTAATATTATTTCTTTATTTCCGTCTCATCTTTACATGTATACATAAAATTACATATAAAACATTAAACACAAACATAAAAATACATGAAAAGCCATTCTAAAAGAATTATAGAGACTATTTATTTTTACCTCTAAGGGAGACAACTCCACAGACCATATCACAGCAGTTACTGTGTTATGCACTGAAGAGTTTCCCCCCCTAGCTACACAATTATCATACATTAAAAGGTTGTTGTATTAAAAAATAATATATGACCTCAATATATTCAAACTATTGCATGTTTTTCCTACAGAAGGTTACATTGTGGTACAATGAATAAAACGGTACTAAAATGCTTAAATGCAAATGGTAAGAAGAAAAATTGATCACTATAAATCATTTAACCTTGGAAAGTATGTCATCTATTACACCTGATAATTTACAATCTCAAAATATTACTAACTTCAGTATATCGACGATTTGTTTTCCCCAACATAATTTACATGAAGACCTGTTTTATCCATGCAATATATTGGCTAAGTCAATGGATGTTTTATACAGAAGCAACATATACATTGTATTTGTCCAATATGTAATAAATATGACCATTAAAAACTTATATAAGTCAATTTAATGACATTTTTTAAAACCATATCTTGCCAAATAAAATTTACTAAGACTGTTTTATTATATTTTTATACTGTCTAATTAAATTTATCTAGGACTATATAAACTATAAAAACAGTATTCACTTTTTGAAAAAATTGATAACAATGTGAGATTACAGTCTTAGTCTGGTTAAATATTTATCCTAAAACCTACATTTCAGTAAAAACATTTACCTATTATTCTTTTATATACAATATACATATTTTAAATTAAAACAAAAACATATAAAAAGACACATCAGAAAAAGAGAGCAATTTGCATGTTCTTATATGTAAAGGAAAGTTACCCTTGTCTTAAGTATGTCAAAGCAGGATTTGGCAATATACCGTACACAACTCGTATTTGAGAATATAAAAATAAACTTCTCCATAGCTGTCATTGTGTGAAATTGTGGGTTTTTGACACTCACTTTTTTCAAATAGATCTACACGAATATCTTCATACATAAAACATTCCATTACAGCATGAAATTCACTTTCTACCTTGTCATTACAAAAAGGACAAATCCTTTCATTTACTGGTAGGCGTTCATATCTACCTGTCTCTATTCTTAGTGGTGCAGTTCCACATCTGAACTTAGCAAAAGCGGAACTGTGGCAACGCGGAAGTATGATTTTACAATATTCCTCAGTTCCAAAAGTTGTCTTAAACTGCCTATATGGGCGCAGTTTGTTGCCACCGACCCCGCTTCTAATTCTTTCAGATGTAACATTAACATTCCACTTTGCAATAAAACTTTGCATTGTTCTAGATTGAACTTTTTCTAACATAGCTTTTTTTTGATACCATATTATCAATATTACAAAATTCTGTACATTCAAGATCATATAAATTTGTTTTTTTTTTCTGAAACACCAGTTTTTACATCTTGTACTACCAACTGTATTAGCATACATAAAAACTTTATAGTTTGTTCTGGACCTAGGCATCATACATAGCCTGTGCCTAAAATTAGAAACACTTATCATCTGTCTACTGAAAGTTGGTTGCCAGCCCATATCACATATCAGGGCTGCTGACGGAGAGAAACGGGATGTCCCTAAGAAAAGACGCATAGCACGGTGTTGAATTGAGTCAATACAGGAAAACGATTTGTTTCCATATAGCTGCTCCATATGCTACCACTGACCAAACCAGCGAGACAAATAACTTAGTAAAGACATTGTAAGGCATTCCCCCTAGAGACTTGTATTTAGCTATTAAGAAACCTAAAGCTCGGCTGGCTGACTGAGCAACAAACTTTGCTGTGACAGAGTAGTCTAAATTCTCTTGAAGTGTTAAACCTAAGTGTACATATTTTGGAACACATTCAAGATTACACCATATCTTATTGAGAACCGTCATCTTTGCCGTTCTGTGAAGAATCTTACGGTGCTTGTTGTAGTTAATTCAGCGACAGACCATTTTGAACGGAGACAGAGTATAAGAGCAACTTTGACAAACAACACGTATTACTAGCAACTATCAGAGTTGTGTTTCTTGTCGGAAGAACTGTGAGTCACGTTGTCCAATCTGCGCTTGAAATGGAGTTCGAAATGTATAAGGATATTGTACAAGGAGATTTTAAAAATTCTACACCAATCTTACACATAAAGGTGTGATGGGGTTTAAATGGATTACGGAGAGATGTCACAATGCGGAAATGATTCTGAAAGTAGATGACGACATTGTAGTTAATATCTTTCTATATATCTATAAATTAAAACATTATAAAGCGCTGCAAATGGCAAACGTTTATTTGTGAATACAAATCCGATCTTATACACAGAGATTTTACATCAAAAAATGGTATGTCAATGAAAGTCATTTCAAAGGAGGTTAAAAGATATCTGAAATTTTGCAAAGGAAAGTTTGTGAGTATGATGAATGATATATTACCATCTTTATATCTATCCGCCTCTAAGTCGCCGTTTTTTCATCTCGATGACGTTTTGTTGTTTGGATATGTCCTGCATAAGATTCCAGGATTGAAGTATGAAACGTTCAGTGACAGTGATTGGCAGGAGATAACTAATGAAGCAAAACATTGTTTAGATACCAAAAAAGAAAAATGTACATACATTGCCATGCAGGCCGGTTACAAGGAGGACGTGTTAAATATTTGGTCGTGTATAGATATGTTAAACAAGTGTAACAATTAAAAATTTTATCAAGTGTGTTTGTTATACGATGTCAAGAATTTCCAATGGCTCTCGTTTATTTAAATCAATTTGTATTTTTTAAAACTATTGAAGAAATCTACGCTTTTTAGGAATAAAATGTTTTAAACTTCACTTTTTAAAGATTGCGTTTGAGACACGTTCATTTGTTATATCTCAGCCCTAAAAAAATAAATTTCAAGGACGTATTTCAAATGTACACGACATGTCTGTAAACTCCACGGGAGTTTTTTTTTATTTCGGATACAAATGTATATTCAATCGTATCTTTCCTTACGTTCTTCTTTTTAGAATGTCTCCATAAGTTATCTAAGTTTCTCTTTAGTGATAATTCAACAATCAATTATTCTCTTATTCTTTGTTGTACATTCAAAGAGCTTACATTCAAACGCAACATTTTTGCATCTTTTGAAAATACTTTTATTTGAGGGAAAATGATATAAGTATTGCTTACCTTCTTTTCAAATCCAGTCTTGATTACATAGCTGTGAAATGTTTGTAAATGCCATTTTGTGTACAATTTATTGAATAAATAAAGTTTAAACTAATTCATGTGCAATATACTTGTATATATATCTTCTTTTAATAGACGTTAGACACACGGCTCACTTAAACAAAATAAGCCAGCAAAATAGAACTTCACCATTCTAAATCCAAAATTCAAGATACTTCATAGATTTTACCAAGATATCAACAGTTGAAAAACATGTCTACCTTTTACAAAAACATGACCACTCAGAAAAGAATATTTCCCTTTGCTAGAAATAAGTGCCGGTATTTTACTGACACATTTCAATTATATATTCATATTGTTTTTACCTATAGTTTGTAGAGTTTAAATCGTAACATATCTCCTGTGCCCTGTTTTTACTCTAAATACTGTATAGTAGTTATCACTATTTTTGAATATCAAATGTGGAGCTTAACATATCTTTAAAGATCACATCATCGTTTACCCAAATTGGGAACAAAACATTATCTTTTGAATTTATTATTTGAAAAGCATGTTAAAAAGCCAATTATCTCCGTTTTTATCCTGACCACAGTGGTATACCGACACTGTATACATGTGTATAGTATATAGTGGTTTCATTTGCCTTAAAATGGTACATTTTAGTAGTGGAACACTACTAGACAAGAGCTAGTACGCTTCGTCTTTCACCCAAGGACATTTTAACTGTTGATAGATGCTTCAGATCAATTCATTTAAATTTGTGACGAATAAAGATCGAATATATTGTAAAGGATCTATTTATTTATACAGACAGCTGTAGGTATTTGATTCCGGTGTTCACTGGTAAATAATGAAACACGTTGTACCTCAGGCATTTACGGTTATAACAGTGACCAGTGAAAATGATTTTCCCGTTTCATTTACCAGTATTTAATTTCTCTTAGTCTTGTTTATTTCCTATTGATTTATACTTCTTTACTCCTATGTATAAGTTATAACCAAAGAGCAAAAATGGTTGGCTGCGTGTAGAGATTCTTTTCACTATTTAAGGTGCAAATGTGTAAGTGGTCGGATACCTCGATCGGTAGAGCCGCGGAATTCAGGTTGTTCATTTTTCTCATCCTGTGACAGATTGATACATGAAAATTAAAATTGAAATATAATGAGTTTGTCACATATATATGTATATATATATATCCCAGTACCAACTAATGTGAATAGCATACGTACCTTCTATTTAAAGTACTTCAAGAAAAATAGCGTAGGCCGAATATATGGATGTAACTATCTATAAGTTTTGCATTCGTGTAGCGAAAAGTGCCGGATATTCTGCTGGCAATATGATGAATACAGTTACTTGCAGGCATATAAAATTCCGCAACTTATAGTTCAAAATGCAGGGAGTAATAACGGTAGTGAGTTTCTTCCTATGAAAACCGCTAGGGCAAAAAATCGTAATATTTTGCGTTGGTAATTAGTTGTTCTTTAACGTCATTTGGAGCGTGCGGTTTTTCTTATCGAAAAAAAATACAAAATTATCAAATTCAAACCAAAGTCCTTTCTTACTTAATGTCATTTCAGTGTATAGTCGTTCTGGCTTGGAGTTTAACAAAATTTGTAGTGAGCAGTTTGCAATAACTGTGCGTTACCGCCGTAAATAATAATTTTGGTTTCCATGTCTTTCTTACTCAAAATTTAGACAAATATATCACGTGGTTCTAATTTATAGCCACTTAGATTTTTATTCCGATCATCATCATTTTAGTCTAGCAGTTTTTTTTATTTTTAAGGGTTCAGATTGCAAGGATCTGCGTTATAACATATTTATCTTTTGGATGTTTTAAACGCCTGTATGATATAAAAGAAACAAAACACATAGTTACAAATAATTTTAAATCTTTTCTTTTAATGTAGCTAGTTATCTGAATGCAATGATTATTGAATTTCACATAATTATCATTCAAGCATTCTTTATGAGAGCAATGATAAACAACCGATTTTATCTTTTTTAAATTTGAAAAAAAAGAAAAGAAAACGTGACATTCTTAAAGAACACCAGGGTAACTAGATTGGTGACTTAACAAACTGCTATCGGATGATTGTGGTCGATTAGTAATAGCTCAGTATTAATGTTAGATTATTCATATCGTGTGCAGATAAAATTTGTCATATAAGGAAGTTAAAGTACAATAGCGAGTGAAATACTTCTGATTCCCCCCCCCCCCTTTTTTACATTTACAAAACAAATGAATTTGTGAATAACTCGTCGAAACACTAACAATAAATGATTATAAGCTTCTATTCCTGGTATAAAAATGTCAAACCTGTTATATTGTGGATGTTAAAACATGTTCAAGACCTAACTTGTTTATGGATAATCTTTTACGGTATGTTAGTAATCACATATATTGCTTTCATTTCTTATATTTATATTTCTTATATTTATATATATTTCTAGTTATTAACTTAATTTAACTTACAGGAAATGCTGTGCATAGATTAACCTTATACTTTTTAAACCGTTTTGTGTTTTGTTGTTCCCGTAAATTTTTTTTTTTGAAAAGGTGTTTTAAGTTAAGCATAATTTTACTACATGTGTCATTTGTATATTTAATGTGCCATTAGTATTTCAAGTATTGAAAGACGCAATATTAATGTATCACTTGGATATTTTTATAAAACTTTGTTTGAAAAAATCTAGTTAACATTCTAGGTTATATAGTATGAACATTTATGGGACGACGAATAATAACATTTTGTTCTAGAACATTTTATTATCGGCTATGATATTATAATTATGTAATATCGGATCATGTATCTCGCACTTGCCATTAACATCCATTTGCAATTCTTCCTCAGCTTTATTGTTGTAATGTCTGATTATGATCTTATTATAAAAGCATTTTTATTGTAATACATATCTTACTTAACAGACCAATTCATTGTACACTTATTTTCTATAATTCCGTTCGTTCTTTCCTACGTTCTTCCGTTTTTTCCTTCGTTCGTTTATGAGTGAGGGGTTAATCATTGAAGTAAGTCAGTGAGAAAGCCAGCAAGTATTTTATGAAGAAAGGAACAAACATATAGGGATGAAACGATTGAAAAAATGAACTGGAGCGAAAGTGTGAGCTCGAGAACGCAGAGGAAGTAAATAAAGTACAGCAAAACCAAGCGAGCAATAAGTCAGATAGGCAAAGCCTGTAAGCTGAGTGATTTCGCTAGAATGTAAATAATTCAGTTTTGTGACTTTCACAAAAACCTGAAAACAAGAGATATCCGTCTGACAGCATGCTAGCTTATTATAAATACTTGCCTGGGAGTTTGGGATGATGGTTTTTAATTTAAGGCAATACCTCAAAGAGTATAGGAAATAAGCTTGGTGGTGTGCAAAACGTAACCGAAACTCTTAGTCGTAAAGGGGGGCAATTTTGTCAATATCCATTATAGAGTTATATACTCTTGGTCACAAACAAGACTTCCTCAAGTTACAAAAATGCTTTACAGGGGGCAAGAAACAAGTGGGATGATAAAAAAAAAACTTTTAAGCCCAAAAAGGTGGGGTTTCTTTTTTAAATCCATGACAGTGTTGTGACCTCCTGACGTCGGTTGTGGATGATGGTCACAAAAGTTTTTTTATGTTTTAAAGCAAGACTTCAAAGGGTATAGGAAATAAACAGGGTTGTACGAAAAACTTGACCGATATTCTTAGAACAAATTGGGAATGATTTTGTCTAAATCCATATCAGAGGTATGTCCTCTTGCTTGGAAGTGGAAATGATGACGACAGAAAAGTATTCAAAGTTTCAAAGCAATACAGTCGACTCCACTTATAACGAACTCGCTTATAACGAATTATCGTTAATAGCGAACTAAATCTGACATCCCCGGCCGATTCCTTTTTTATTTTATATTAAATCTCATCGCTTAATACGTACTCGCTTATAACGAATTTTCGGCTATAACGAACCATTTTTACAAGCCCCAAATAACGGAAAACATGTAAATTTCCTTGGTTATAACAAACTGTTATAATTGAAATAACGGGATGCGCCCGATTAGGATCAGTACATGAATAACGCTGTCCGATAATTATACAATCGGTAAGTTATGGCTCCAGGGAATAAAGATTTTGATTAATGTTCTCACAACATAATTTCCTACTTGTTACGGAAAATTTGTATTTCGCACCCTCAGTTGATTGATGTAAATACCCGATAATTACCAAATAATCGATTGTTTTTGTTTGCAATATTAACCAAACGATAATAAACAAATAGCAAAAGAATACAAATGGTTAGCACTTTATAGACAAGTACTACATGAATAAATGCATGTACCATGTACATAATATATCGTTCAATAAGATTCCTTGCATTAAATAACCATTAAATATTTATAACCGCTGCAGTAAAATACCGGTTAAACCAGTAACCAGTGAAAAATATGGCTTTTTCAAAGCAAATTTCCCCATAAAAAAAAGTAAGCAAGTTGTTGCTACTTCGCTTTTAGCGAACTTCGGATATAACGAACGATATTTTAATGTCCCATTGAGTTCGTTATAACCGGAGTCGACTGTATATCTAAGGATATAAGAGATAGATAGTTCAAAGTAAACTAAATTCTAAGTCGAAAACAGGTATGGTTTTGTCAAAATCTATTACAAGAGTTAAAGCATCTTGTCTGGAAGTGGGAAAGATGGTAACCAGCAAGCATTAAACGTTTCAAAGCGATTTCTTTTACAGGATATATGAAATAAGCGGGAGAGGAGAACAACTAAATCGTACTTCTAAGTCGAAAAAGAAGCATAATTTTATGAAAATCCATGACAGAGTTATGACTTCTTGCCTGGAAGGGGGAATGATGGTCATAAACAAGTCTTGATGTTTCAAAGCGATACATCAAACGGTATATGAAATAAACGTTGACTTTTAAATTAAGTAAGTAAACTATATATTGCAATAATCAGAACATTATTTATGACACATGTAATGACAGGATTAGTAATCGTATGAAGTTACGTATGAATTAACAAAACTTACATTTTTTACATAAAATAAATATCATGTATACAACATTTATCACTGATATGTTTTCTCTGGTTTATTCTGCAATATATTCAACGGCGTCTAAAATAACAATGATTCGACGTCACTTAAAATAAAAAGATGAACAGTAGAGCTGCAGTCCTATTACTTTTTGAACAACCCTCGTATAAAAAGAGCAACGGCGTGCGCCATGTAGACCACAGGGACCGTTATGTTATGTTTGTAGTTTTTAAATCACTTAATATTCTGTTAAAATATACTGGTAATATTCCAATTCATGATGGTTTGCTTTTGTATACAATAGATTGAACTACATTTGTATATAACATTTACAACAAAAGTCTTCATTTTTTTGGATTATGGAATTATCAAATCGTAAAGAGAATGTAACTGTTTCTTTACTGATGCCCGGAAACACGCGCGCAATATTTACAACAATTTTTGCAGAGTCATTATAAAGAGCACGATACTGCATATCAAAAACGTATAGTTTCAAAAACAAGAGGGCCATGATGGCCCTAGATCGCTCACCTGACTTATCATACTCATCCAAACAATTACCTAGACAAGCATTCTGACCAAGTCTCATGACAGGTGAGTCAAAAATGTGACCACTACAGTGTAAACAAGGATTATCCATATTTGAGCAGTGCGACCTAGTTTTTTACCCAGGTGACACATATTCAAACTTGACCTAAAAAATCATCAAAACAAACTTTCAGACCAATTTCCAGGATACTTGGATCAAAACAGTAGCAACTTGAGTGTTAACAAGATTTTTCTATTTTTAGCTCCGGTGACCTAGTTTCACATGCGATTTCGAACTCATCCAAGCAATTACCTAGACAAGCATCCTGACCAAGTTTGATAATAATTGAGTCGAAAATGTGACCACTAGAATGTTAACAAGGTTTTCCCATATTTGGGCGCTGTGACCTAGTTTTTCATCCAAGATGACACATGTTCGATCTTGACTTAGAAATCATCAAAACAAACTTCCAGACCAATTAACAGAATATTTGGATCACAACAGTAGCCACTAGACTGTTAACAAGATTTTTCTATTTTTAGCTCCTGTGACCTAGTTTTCATCTGAGATGAGACATGTTTGATTTATTCCCAGCAATGACCTAGACAAGTTTCCTGACCAAGTTTGATGACAATTGAGTCAAAATTGTGACCTCTAGAGTGTTAACAAGGTTTTTCTATTTTTAGCTCCGGTGACCTAGTTTTTCATCCGAGATGATCCATAATCGAACTCATCCGAGCTATCACCTAGACAAGCATCTTGATCAAGTTTGATGATGGTTGATGCAAAAATGTGACCGCTAGAGTGTAATCAATGTTTTCTATTTTTAGCTCCGGTGACCTACTTTTTCATCCGAGATGACCCATGTTCGAACTAATCCGAGCCATCACCTAGACAAACATCCTGACCAAGTTTGATGATGAATGAGGCAAAAATGTGACCTCTAGAGTGTTAACATGGTATTTCTATCTTTAGCTCCGGTGACCTAGTTTTTCATCCGAGATGACCCATGTTCGAACTCATCCGAGCTATCACCTAGACAAGCATCTTGACCAAGTTTGATGATGACAGATGCAAAAATGTGACCGCTAGAGTGTTAACAAGGTTTTTCTATTTTTAGCTCCGGTGACCTACTTTTTCATCCGATATGACCCATGTTCGTCTCATCCGAGCTATCAACTAGATAAGCATCCTGACCAAGTTTGATGATGATTGATGCAAAAATGTGACCGCTAGAGTGTAAACAAGGTTTTTCTATTTTTAGCTCCGGTGACCTACTTTTTCATCCGAGATGACCCATGTTCGAACTCATCCGAGCTATCACCTAGACAAGCATCTTGACCAAGTTTGATGATGATTGATACAAAAATGTGACCGCTAGAGTGTTAACAAGATTTTTCTATTTTTAGCTCCGGTGACCTACTTTTTCATCCGAGATGACCCATGTTCGAACTCATTCGAGCTATCAACTAGATAAGCATCCTGAAAACAAGTTTGATGATGACTGATACAAAAATGTGACCGCTAGAGTGTTAACAAGGTTTTTCTATTTTTAGCTCCGGTGACCTACTTTTTCATCCAAGATGACCCATGTTCGAACTCATCCGAGCTATCACCTAGACAAACATCCTGACCAAGTTTAATGATGATTAGGGCAAAAATGTTACCACTAGAGTGTTCACAATGTTATTCTATTTTTAGCTCCTTTGACCTAGTTTTCCATCCGAAATGACTCAGTTTCCAACTCATCCGAGCAATTGACTAAACAAGCATCCTGACAAAGTTTGATGATGATTGAGTCATAAGTGTGACCGCTAGTGTGTTCACAAGCAATTGTGGACGTACGACGGACGACGGACATTCACCGATCCTAATAGCTCACCCTGAGCAAGCTCAGGTGAGCTAAAAAGCAATAATAAAAATAAGTATGATGAAGGGTTTTTTTTTGTTTTTGTTTCATACAAATAGCACAATTTCCATTCATCCATAATGATATATCTTTAACGATCATTTTCCGCATGTTTGTTCAAAAGATAGCGTGTTGCTCATTTATAATGTGAACAATCACCCTGTAGCAAATAATGCCCCTCAATCTTCTGTTTCAATAGCAAACAAATAATGTTAAAATGGCAAAAAACACAAAGTTTTCTTTGTATCACAATGTCTATTTGCCGAAGTTTACTGTATTCATGAATATTTACCGATTGAATGACAGATCATTCAACTCAAAAGAAATGGATAACATGAAAGCTTAAATAGGACCTGAGTTGCTATGGCAAACAACTGTTTATACACGGCCATAATACCTGACCAAAATTTTTATAGCGCAGTTATAATACTGCTCAATTTCTTCTTAAAATTAATATAAAACAAACAAGCAATTTACATGCATTTGCCCCAGACGTGTTTATGATTAATATAAACATCGACGTTACTAACATGCAGTATTATAACTTGAATGAAACAAGCAACATTCAGATATTATTGCTAGTTGTTTGTTTTGCAATTAAGATGACGTTGTACACATGTTTTGTACTTTAAAAAGAAAAGACCAGTTAATAATCAAACAAAATCTATCTTGTCATTCTCGGAAAGGGGGCTAAGTGAATAAAATATTTTCACATTTTAAATAAAAAAATACTGTATATGGTAAATCATTATTATCACCAGGTAAATATTTCAGGTAAAATATATTATTTTAATTTGAATCATTCATAAGCGGAAACGAACAATTTGAACGTGTTTTCTTATATTTTAATTAATTCTTATTTATCGTTATCATTTTTATAAAGTTAAATACAATGTTTCATTATATAGATGTGTACTCTCTCATGTGCAACACAGGCAAAATTTTCATTTCGTCGTTTTGAATTTTTCATTCATTATTATGTAAATGTCCTCAAAATGAATACACTAGGCAGTCTCAGGGACAAATCTTTTTTTCCTTATAAAAAATAAAATAGTTGTTACCTAACTTGGCCCACTTGGGTCAGGTTAGAGTGTTCAGATTTTACAATAGTTGTCAGAGTGAACTTTGTAAACATTAAAGAACATGTCAAATGAATGACTTAGAATTGTCTCAATTATACAATACGCACAAGATCTGTTATTGTAGGTTTCAGGGTTTGTTCAAGTCACGTGGCTTGTTTTAAAACGACTCGGTGATTCTGTCGGCGTCCAAATTTCGTTCAACATATTTGGAAATATTTAAGCTTCAAACCCGAAATATATAGAATGTATACAGAAATTCGTGCTGGGACTTTACGAAATGCCATTTAGCGTGGTTTGAGTACATTAGATAATTTTTACATTTTTGTAATTAATATGCCCGAGTATCCCTTTAAAACAAATTAAATACATCTAACCGTAATAATGTATATTATTCAATCCATGATATTAGTATGCTACTTATTTATTTGTAACTATTGTATATGCATTTATTATATACTTTGTAATGAAATATTGAGAAATATTGATGAAATGAAATGCGTATTTTCATTTTCCGTATTTTCACTGTAAAAATTTATTTTTCACTGCAGTGAAACATATTTTCCGTATTTTCACTGGTGTCTTGCCGGACTACTTTATTTTAAATTCTGCCAGTACTCAAAATTTAAGGGAAAGTCTTGCAAATTTTAATGTCCAGAAAGAGAAAAATGTATATAATAAACAGAAAATTCAAGTCTTTTCTATAAATACATGATTTATTTTCATCTTGTGGCATGAAAATTACCATATTTCACTCGTGGCTATCGCCACTCATGAAATATTTATTTTCATACCACTCGATGAAAATAAATCATGTATTTATAGAAAAAACTTGAATATCCTCTATATACTTAATGGTTGATGATGATAAGCTGTAATGTTTAAATCTAAAATAAATTCAGTTCTGTTCTGTTATCATTTTTATCACCAGTATCAACAACAACATCATCATCATTTTAACGAGTAGTATTACTACATTAGCCATCACTTCAAAAACAAAACACTTAACAAGAACAGTTCTTTTTAAAACTGTCTCTATTATACAAGGTTGATAAAGCGTTGTTGCTTTTTTTGTTTCAGATCATAACTCTGATTTTTACCTGAACTCTCTGAATCCGGCTACACATTCTCCTGGTTCCTTAAAAAAGAATTTAGAAAATTGAAATAAGCAAAGCAAAAAGGATTTATGTTAATGGTACGTTTCAAACCAAAAAAATGAAGGTTCCAGCTAATTACATTATAAAGTCAATAAACAGTATGTCAAATCTGGCCACGCTTCGACGGGTAAAGAAATGCACGATTTTTGCCACAATCACAATGCTAGTATTTGTAATATTTACGAATTTATTGCCGGTTTTTGAGCAATATCAGACTGAACATTTAAAACTGGACACTGATGCTTATTTTGAAGATGCTAAAGATTTGAGGTATCCAGTCAAAGTACAGCCGTACTTATTTCGACTAATAAATGCTTCTAACCCGAGCGTTCCATTGACCATAAGTGCAACATATCTTATTCAGAACCGAAATCTTTGTCGTTCTGTGAAGAATCTTACGGTGCTTGTTGTAGTTAATTCTGCGACAGACCATTTTGAACAGAGACAGAGTATAAGAGCAACTTGGACAAACGACACGTATTACTCGTATTTAGCAACAGTCAGAGTTGTGTTTCTTGTTGGCAGAACTGTGAGTCACGTTGTCCAATCTGCGCTTGAAATGGAGTTCGAAAAGTATAAAGATATCGTACAAGGAGATTTTATAGATGCCTACAACAATCTTACACATAAAGGTGTGATGGGTTTTAAATGGATTACGGAGAGATGTCGCAATGCGGAAATGATTCTGAAAGTAGATGACGACATTGTAGTTAATATGTTTCTATATATCTATAAATTAAAACATTCTAAAGCGCTGCAAAAGGCAAACGTATATTGTGAATACAAATCCGATCTTATACACAGAGATTTTACATCAAAATGGTATGTTGATGAAAGTCATTTCAAAGGAGTAAAAAGATATCTGAAATTTTGCAAAGGAAAGTTTGTGAGTATGACGAATGATATAATGCCATCTTTATATCTATCCGCCTCGAAGTCGCCGTTTTTTCATCTCGATGACGTTTTGTTGTTTGGATATGTCCTGCATAAGATTCCAGGATTGAAGTATGAAACGTTCAGTGACGGTGATTGGCAGGGGGTAACTAATGAAGCAAAACACTGTTTAGATACCAAAAATGAAAAATGTACATACATTGCCATGCAGGCCGGTTACAAGGAGGACGTATTAAATATTTGGTCGAAAGTAGTCAAACACTTTAAAGATAAAGCATAGCCAACACAAGACTGAATAATAGTTATACTAAGTGTATCATTCAGTAGAAATATCCTTTTATTAAAAATTTACTAATTTTAAGCCTAAATTACACAAATAAGACGTGTGAAGATATGTTAAACAAGTTAAACAATTAAATATTTCATCAAAAAGTGTTTGTTATATGATGTCAAGAATTTCTAATGGCATTCGTTTATTTAAATCAAACTGTTTGTATCTTTTTAAAGCTATTAAAGAAATCTACGCTTTCTATAAATAAAATGTTTTAAACAATCTACTTGAATTCACATTTTAAAGATTGCGTTTGAGACATGTTCATTTTATTTTCGAGAACGTTACATAAAAACTAAAACAAGATTATTGTTGGGAAGTATGTCTCATATTTAAACACTCAAATAATAAATTACAAGGAGGTATTTTAAATTGACACAACATGTCTGTTCAACGGTAGAGGGACTCCACCGGAGATTTTGACATATTTCTCGAGATAAAGTTGATCGAGATCGAGGTTGTGTATAAATTTCAGATCATTCGTTACCTCCGTTTCTTTCCAGAATAATTTGTGAAAAATGACCCAAAATTGAAAAGCATTGCAACGCTTTTCTAGGACTAGAACAAAAATACGACTTTCGTTTTTTTAGTATATTTCTTAAGTATCTTCTTTCGCATGTCTTTCTTCTTAAACTAAGTGCCCGAAATGATCTATGTACGAAATTCAAATTATGGCTTTTATGTTTTTGACCTCAGTGGAGTAACTTAAACTTGTTCATGTAATTAAACATTTTTTTCTTAAATATAAACACGAAATCATCTGTTATAAACGATGAAACATTCACAATGATTTACGGAAGTTTTGATGGAAATTTATCATTATTGTGATGTAATTCAGTGCAAAACAATTCAGAATTTTCAACTACCATATACCAGCTTTACCATTTGATTGGCTTGTATTTTTCTGCATATTACATATTCTGCATATTACATTTTTAAAGGGAGCCTTTTCGGAAATTTTGTCTGGGTACTAAAATGTATAGTAATAAATTCATTTACCTAATGTATCTATGAAATACAATTATAAGCACACTAGGTATGGCAACTTTTCGTCTATACAGTACCCCCATATTTGATACGTTTGAAGAACCAAAAGATCAATGTGTGTGACCTAAGAGTATTTTATATATTGATTTAAAACTATCAAGAACCTAAATATATTTTGATTTGTTTATTTTATCTTGCCATAAAAGATAGCACTAAAACTCACAATAATCCCCGATAATAATTGCCAAATAAATCTTGTTCAGGATTATTTTTCGGCAATATTGTATTTTGTTGATAAATGTCGGTCACAGGGCATTGATTTTTGAATGTAACTTTGATTCGCCTTTTATTGTTATTAATAACATTTAATTTTGTTATTATAATAGTTATAAATAAAATGATTAAGTCATAGCATTCAATTTGTATTTTATTTAACTTCTATAATTATTCCCTCTATAGTCATTTCCTTTTGTACCATAAGAATTCTGATTCAGATGATATTTAAAAAAGTTTACTTTTTTACAAAGGAAATTTATCATCAATCGTTATTAAAATCAAATTGTTGATAAGAAATAGTATTAACACTTTGATTTAAATTTTTGACCCAGAAGATTATCATGCCTTGATTTAAATTTTTTTAAACATTGGTATAATTTAATAATAATTCTTGGATCCAAAAGAATAATTTAACTTGGATTTTAATCTAAATTTGAGATTGAATCACAGATATATATTCAAAATACCTTGTGTGTTTAAGATAGTGCACCCCTAATGCATGTCTCCACTTTGAAGAGTATTCAAATAGGCTAAAATCACTGTAAAGTGTATTGAAACTGAGGGGGCGTGGGTTCAAACCCCAGAAGGGGCAATTTTTTTTCTTTCTTTTTTTTCTTTTTAACATTTTTTATTAATCTCTCAGACCCCCAATGGAAGAAAAAAGTGATTTATTTTAATTATATAATTATTGTAGGTATTTATTAACTAAATAATGCCAAATTTAATAGCAAATATGATACCAGATATTTTCAAAGTTTAATAAAATAAAAACTAAACGGTAAAAGTATTTTATATTTTGCAAGACCAACCAATATACATTAAAGAAAATTTAGGCAAACTTTGAAAATAGCCCCTCATTTTGGAAAATTTTAGGAATATTTTAAATAAGGCTTTTTACATAGGGAAATGGTCAAATTAGTGTTAAAAGTGGGTGGGGTAGGGTTACATTTTTATACATATTAAAAATATTTCGTTTAAAAACAATCGTTTTGCTTGTTTAATTTGTTACCTAAATGTCATTATTTATTTCTTAACAATGAGCAAAAGGAAAACAATTTTCATAATGATGATATTATAGATTATTTAGAGTTTCCTCATTTCTGAAAAAATCCTTTCTAATGGCAAAGTTTTAGGTCATAAAAATGTCCATAACTCATAAACCACACGGTAAATTTTGTTTAAATTTTGCACACAGGTGACATTTAAGGCATATAACTGTCCTATGTTGTCAAAATTACAATTCCTTATAGTGCCCATTAGGGGTGTACTACCTTAATCGTTGTTAAGAAAGTTAAGTAACGCATTATCATTGTTATTTGGAGAGTTGATAGTACTGTACTATTTTTCTATTCAGAGGATTAATTTATAATTTGTTTTATTTTTTATAAAATTTGGATTTAAATTAATAATGTTGGCCCTGATAAACAATTTCTGGATTTAAACATTTTTGATACAGAAGATTTATTAATACTATTAAACAAACAAACAAACAATGTACATGCATTTGCCCTGGACGTGTTTATGATTAATATAAACATCGACGTTACTAACATGCAGTATTATAACTTGAATGAAACAAGCAAAATTCAGATATTATTGGTGGTTGTTTGTTTTGCAATTAAGATGACGTTGTGCACATGTTTTGTACTATAAAAAAAGTAAAGACCAGTTAATAATCAAACAGAATCTATCTTGTCATTCTCGGAAAGGGGGCTTAGTGAATAAAATATTTTCACATTTTAGATAATAAAATATTGTACATGGTAAATCATTATTATCATCAGGTAAATATTTCAGGTAAAATATATTATTTTGAATCATTCATAAGCGGAAACGAACAATTTGAACGTGTTTTCTTATATTTTAATTAATTCTTATTTATCGTTATCATTTTTATAAAATTAAATAATTTGTATCATTATATAGATGTGTACTCTCTCATGTGCAACACAGGCAAAATTTCCATTTCGTCGTTTTGAATTTTTCATTCATTATTATGTAAATGTCCTCAAAATGAATACACTAGGCAGTCTCTAGGACAAATCTTTTTTCCTTATAGAGAATAAAATAGTTGTTTCCTAACTTGGCCGACGTGGGTCAGGTTAGAGTGTTCAGATTTTACAATAGTTGTCACAGTGAACTTTGTAAACATTAAAGAACATGTCAAATGAATGACTTAGAATTGTCTCAATTATACAATACCAACAAGATTTGTTATTGTAGGTTTCAGGGTTTGTTCAAGTCACGTGACTTGTTTTAAAACGACTCGGTGATTCTGTCCGGCGTCCAAATTTCGTTCAACATATTTGGAAATATTTAAGCTTCAAACCCAAAATATATATAATGTATACAGAAATTCGTGCTGGGACTTTACGAAATGTCATTTAGCGTGGTTTGAGTATATTAGATAATTTTTACATTTTTGTCATTAATTTGCCCGAATATCCCTTTAAAACAAATTAAATACACGTATATCTAACTTTAATAATGTATATAATTCAATCCATGATGTTAGTATGCTACTTATTTATTTGTAATTTTTGTATATGCATATACTTAGTGGTTGATGAGCTTACGGAACGTCGGTGGTTCTACTCGGGTGCCCGTTCGTGCCTGAAATAATGCACGAAGGGCACCTATCCACCAGTAAAGCTGGAACATCGCGATATGACCTATACTGTGTCGATGTGACGTAAAACCCAAAACAAAACAAAACAAATAATGGTTGATGATGATAAGCTGTAATGCTTAAATCTAAAATAAATTTTCATTTCTGTTCTGTTATCGTTTTTATCACCAGTATAAACAACAACATTATCACCATCATCATCATCATCAATTTAACTAACGAGTACTATTACTACATTAGCCATCACTTCAAAAACAAAACACTTAACAAGAACAGTTCTTTTTAAAACTGTCTCTATTATACAAGGTTAATAAAACGTTGTTGCTTTTTTTTGTTTCAGATCATAGCTCTGATTTTTACCCGAACTCTCTGAATCCTGATACGCATACTCCTGGTTCCTTAAAATAGAATTTAGAGAATTGAAACAAGCAAAGCAAAAAGGATTTATTTTAATGGTACGTTTCAAACCAAAACATGAAGGTTCCAGCTAATTACATTATAAAGTCAATAAACAGTATGTCAAATCTGGCCACGCTTCGACGGGTAAAGAAATGCACGGTTTTTGCCACAATTACAATGTTAATATTTGTAATATTTACGAATTTATTGCTGGTTTTGGAGCAATATCAGACTGAACATTTAAAACTGGACACCGATGCTTATATTGAAGATGCTAAAGATTTGAGGTATCCAGTCAAAGTATAGCCATATTTATTTCGACTAATAAATGCTTCTAACCCTAGCGTTCCATTAACCATAAGTAATATAATTTCTTTATTTCCGTCTCATCTTTACATGTATACATAAAATTACATATAAAACGTTAAACACAAACATAAAGTACATGAAAAGACATTCTAAAAGAATTACAAGAGACCATTTACTTTTACCTCTAAGGGAGACAACTCCACAGACCATATCACAGCAGTTAATGTGTTATGCACTGAAGAGTTTTCCCCCCTAGCTACACAATTATCATTCATTAAAAGGTTGTTGTATTAAAAAACATATGACCTCAATATATTCAAACTATTGCATGTTTTTCCTACAGAAGGTTACATTGTGGTACAATGAATAAAACGATACTAAAATGTTTAAATGCAAATGGTAAGAAGAAAAATTGATCACTATAAATCATTTAACCTTGAAAAGAATGTCATCTATTACACCTGATAATTTACAATCTCTAAATATAACTAACTTCAGTATATCAACGATTTGTTTTCTCCAACATAATTTACATGAAGACCTGTTTTATCCATACAATATATTGGCTTAGTCAATGAATGTTTTATACAGAAGCAACATATACATTGTATTTGTCCAATATGTAATAAATATGACCATTAAAACTTATATAAGTCAATTAATGACATTTTTAAAACCATATCTTGCCAAATAATATTTACTAAGACTGTTTTATTATATTTTTATACTGTCTAATTAAATTTATCTAGGACTATTTAAACTATAAAACAGCATTCACTTTTGAAAAATTGATAACAATGTGAGATTACAGTCTTAGTCTGGTTAAAATATTTATCCTAAAACCTACATTTCAGTAAAAACATTTACCTATTATTCTTTTATATACAATATACATATTTTAAATTAAAACAAAAACATATAAAAAGACACATCAGAAAAAGAGAGCAATTTGCATGTTCTTATATGTAAAGGAAAGTTACCCTTGTCTTAAGTATGTCAAAGCAGGATTTGGCAATATACCGTACACAACTCGTATTTGAGAATATAAAAATAAACTTCTCCATAGTTGTCATTGTGTGAAATTGTGGGTTTTTGACACTCACTTTTTTCAAATAGATCTACACGAATATCTTCATACATAAAACATTCCATTACAGCATGAAATTCACTTTCTACCTTGTCACTACAAAAAGGACAAATCCTTTCATTTACTGGTAGGCGTTCATATCTACCTGTCTCTATTCTTAGTGGTGCAGTTCCACATATGAACTTAGCAAAAGCGGACCTGTGGCAACGCGGAAGTATGATTTTACAATATTCCTCAGTTCCAAAAGTTGTCTTAAACTGCCTATATGGGCGCAGTTTGTTGCCACCGACCCCGCTTCTAATTCTTTCAGATGTAACATTAACATTGCATTGTTCTAGATTGAACTTTTTCTAACATAGCTTTTTTTTGATACCATATTATCAATATTACAAAATTCTGTACATTCAAGATCATATAAATTTGTTTTTTTTTTCTGAAACACCAGTTTTTACATCTTGTACTACCAACTGTATTAGCATACATAAAAACTTTATAGTTTGTTCTGGACCTAGGCATCATACATAGCCTGTGCCTAAAATTAGAAACACTTATCATATGTCTACTGAAAGTTGGTTGCCAGCCCATATCACCTATCAGGGCTGCTGACGGAGAGAAACGGGATGTCCCTAAGAAAAGACGCATAGCACGGTGTTGAATTGAGTCAATACAGGAAAACGATTTGTTTCCATATAGCTGCTCCATATGCTACCACTGACCAAACCAGCGAGACAAATTACTTAGTAAAGACATTGTAAGGCATTCCCCCTAGAGACTTGTATTTAGCTATTAAGAGACCTAAAGCTCGGCTGGCTGACTGAGCAACAAACTTTGCTGTGACAGAGTAGTCTAAATTCTCTTGAAGTGTTAAACCTAAGTGTACATATTTTGGAACACATTCAAGAGTACACCATATCTTATTGAGAACCGTCATCTTTGCCGTTCTGTGAAGAATCTTACGGTGCTTGTTGTAGTTAATTCAGCGACAGACCATTTTGAACGGAGACAGAGTATAAGAGCAACTTTGACAAACAACACGTATTACTAGCAACTGTCAGAGTTGTGTTTCTTGTCGGCAGAACTGTGAGTCACGTTGTCCAATCTGCGCTTGAAATGGAGTTCGAAATGTATAAGGATATTGTACAAGGAGATTTTAAAAATTCCTACACCAATCTTACACATAAAGGTGTGATGGGGTTTAAATGGATTACGGAGAGATGTCACAATGCGGAAATGATTCTGAAAGTAGATGACGACATTGTAGTTAATATCTTTCCATATATCTATAAATTAAAACATTCTAAAGCGCTGCAAAAGGCAAACGTTTATTGTGAATACAAATCCGATCTTATACACAGAGATTTTACATCAAAATGGTATGTCAATGAAAGTCATTTCAAAGGAGTTAAAAGATATCTGAAATTTTGCAAAGGAAAGTTTGTGAGTATGATGAATGATATATTACCATCTTTATAGCTATCCGCCTCTAAGTCGCCGTTTTTTCATCTCGATGACATTTTGTTGTTTGGATATGTCCTGCATAAGATTCCAGGATTGAAGTATGAAACGTTCAGTGACGGTGATTGGCAGGAGATAACTAATGAAGCAAAACATTGTTTAGATACCAAAAAGAAAAAATGTACATACATGCTATGCAGGCCGGTTACAAGGAGGACGTGTTAAATATTTGGTCGTGTATAGATATGTTAAACAAGTGTAACAATTAAAAAATTTATCAAGTGTGTTTGTTATACGATGTCAAGAATTTCCAATGGCTCTCGTTTATTTAAATCAATTTGTTTGTATTTTTTAAAACTATTGAAGAAATCTACGCTTTTTATGAATAAAATGTTTTAAACTTCACTTTTTAAAGATTGCGTTTGAGACACGTTCATTTGTTATATCTCAGCCCTAAAAAAATAAATTTCAAGGAGGAATTTCAAATGTACACAACATGTCTGTAAACTCCACGGGAGTTTTTTTTTTATTTCGGATACAAATGTATATTCAATCGTATCTTTCCTTACGTTCTTCTTTTTAGCATGTCTCCATAAGTTATCTAAGTTTCTCTTTAGTGATAATTCAACAATCAATTATTCTCTTATTCTTTGTTGTACATTCAAAGAGCTTACATTCAAACGCAACATTTTTGCATCTTTTGAAAATACTTTTATTTGAGGGAAAATGATATAAGTATTGCTTACCTTCTTTTCAAATCCAGTCTTGATTACATAGCTGTGAAATGTTTGTAAATGCCATTTTGTGTACAATTTATTGAATAAATAAAGTTTAAACTAATTCATGTGCAATATACTTGTATATATATCTTCTTTTAATAGACGTTAGACACACGGCTCACTTAAACAAAATAAGCCAGCAAAAAGAACTTCACCATTCTAAATCCAAAATTCAAGATACTTCATAGATTTTACCAAGATATCAACAGTTGAAAAACATGTCTACCTTTTTTACAAAAAATGACCACTCAGAAAAGAATATTTTCCCTTTGCTAGAAATAAGTGCCGGTATTTTACTGACACATTTCAATTATATATTCATATTGTTTTTTACCTATAGTTTGTAGAGTTTAAATCGTAACATATCTCCTGTGCCCTGTTTTTACTCTAAATACTGTATAGTAGTTATCCACTATTTTTGAATATCAAATGTGGAGCTTAACATATCTTTAAAGATCACATCATCGTTTTACCCAAATTGGGAACAAAACATTATCTTTTGAATTTATTATTTTGAAAAGCATGTTAAAAAGCCAATTATCTCCGTTTTTATCCTGACCACAGTGGTATACCGACACTGTATACATGTGTATATGTATATAGTGGTTTCATTTGCCTTAAAATGGTACATTTTAGTAGTGGAACACTACTAGACAAGAGCTAGTACGCTTCGTCTTTCACCCAAGGACATTTTAACTGTTGATAGATGCTTCGGATCAATTCATTTAAATTTGTTACAAATAAAGATTGAAAATATTGTAAAGGGTCTAATAATATATACAAGTAGCTGTTCCCTGGTAAATAATGAGACACGTTGTACCTCAGGCATTTACGGTTATAACAGTGAACATGTGACCCAGTGGCAATGGTTTCCCATTTCAATTACCAGGATTTCATTTTCTCTTAACCTTGTCTATTTCCTGTTGATTTGCACTTCTTTACTTCTACGTATAAGTTATAACAAAGAGCAAAAATGATTGGCTGCCTCTAGAGATACTTTTCACTATTTAAGGTGAAAATGTGTAAGCGGTCGGTAGAGCCGCGGAATGGTACCCGAAAAGGTCCCCCGGTCAGGTTTTTGCATTTTTTCATCTTGAC
>NW_026859728.1:0-4824 GCF_026571515.1 Ruditapes philippinarum
TGTGTGTGTGCGTGTATGTGTGTGTGTGCGTGCGTGTGTGAAGTTTAATACTCACGTTTAATACTCATTGTATTTTTCAAAATCTTATTGACGATGACTATAATAGGTGTATAACTGTTTGAAAGTTTGAGAATATTTATATAAAGGCATTTATGATACTGTTGTTTCACCAATCATCTCTTATAGTTTGCAAAATGATAATGATTGCATGCAGTGATGATTGATATTTTCTACGATTTCATACATTTATGATGATTTATATAGAATTGGACCGCCACTGATTATTTTGTAAAAAAAAAACCTTGTATTATATGTTTGTATATATGTACTCACAGGCATTTGCCTTTTTTTTTCAATAAAATTATTCATTATGAGCACTGTCTTGGAATGGTTAATAGCTAATCCCTAATGCAACGTTAAGTGTAGGTAATGGTTAATCAGACAGTGCTAATTAAAAGATTTCGAGGTTATAAAATGTGTAACCATTGTCATGGTTTAAAAAGGTGAAATAATTACTGAACATAGATGATTTATAAATATAGTCAAACATGTAATGCAAGTATACAACTGAATGTTTCATATTGTTACTTTATCATTATCCAGTATTATCCAGTATTCCATTCCAGAACATTTGAATTTGGAATAACCATTAGTTTAATCATACCTAAACCTTGTCGAAATAAGTTGTTACATTCTTATCCATGGAATTCACAGTGAATCCTAATGTAAACAAGGGATTGACTTGAAATGTGCACATTTTCTTTTTTATCATTATTCTACTCATTATCATGCAAGCTATATAATGTCGCAGTCATCCGTTATGATTATTATTCTGAATTACGTAAATAGATTATTACAAAAAGAAAAGTTTAGAAACGTGCATGATATTTTTTTCAGTATTGATTCAAATAAATCATCATTTCAACACAATGTAAATTATTTTGATTTGGTCCGTACTTACTGTGAAAGAGGAATGTGTTTTTTCAATGCACTTCTTTTCCTCTGGGAGATTTGCTCTCATAATACCGTGGGAAGAAACCAACAAACTGTCACCATTAGAAACTAAGATGAATTTATATCTAAAGCAGACTATAGATTACGTGAAATATTTCATTCGATTACAACAGACGATTTCCATAGCGTCCTTAGTACCTTTACCTAGCCCACAAACAACAGAATGACATTGTGCAAAATAAATAACAATTAAAAGGGCCACTCTATTATTTAAGGATTAGAAATATATCTAAAACAAAAAATTATATTGTTTTCATAATATTATAATAGATCCCCGAAACAGTTGTAACAAAGATTGTCATTTGAAATAATGTTACAGGACTGAAAGAATGGCCGTTCATAACATTTCAGTTTTGATGTTTTTTTGTTTTTTATTGAGTTACCCTTGAGGTCTTATTCAATTTGTTCTAATTTAAAACTGATTTAAGCACATATTGCGTAGATGGTTGTTCTGAATATCTTATTTGTTTATAAACTTGTGTCACGATGACACTGATATATAAGAGTTCAATGATTCCATTGACTCATGTAATAGCTTTGAAGATTTATATATAAGCAACAACATTGATATTGACTGGATTAGATACAGACAAATGAGAAGATGATGACCTAGATATGGTAATTGTGAAACCTTAACATGCCATTGCGTACATCTGTCAAATTTGTGACAGTTGAGTGATTGAGCCAGTGGTTTTATCTTCATTTGTCAAAGACAATTTCACGGATTATTGATTTTCTCAGCTACTTTTCAATCTGGTAACCTAACATTTAAAAGTTTTCTTTCCAAGAATTTTACAAATATGTACCCTTGAGTAGCTACACACTTAACAAAATTTAAATATGTCACTTATTTTATAATTGGCTGGAATTAATTTCTGCCAAACATTTTCCGATATGTTCTTATAATTTATTACTATACTTTCAAACAATGTCACATTATAGCCCGAAATATAAAGTTGGTGGATTCTGTTTACAGTGTTAGCGAGGTTCAGGAATATAAATCATTCCGGAAAGAAACAACAAAAACTAATACTTTGATTTTGCCCATTTTTTCTAAAAGTAGTGTTTTTAGGACGGCGTTATTTTTCCATTATGAGCAGGAAAAAATGTCTCGAGCCAAAATACGAAATATATAATTCATAAAAGGCGTTCGTTAATTTTAACTCAACGGGAGTAAAAAAGTTTTATTTTTTATGCTGGCGTAAATATTAGGTAACCCTGTTAGATATGCCAGAAAAAAGCTTCTAAATGTCTAACATGATGGTACTGCAGTGAACCGGCCATATTTTCCAACTAAATTATTCATTATATATTACTAGAATAATGAGACAATTTCTACAAATATATCAAATATATATCAACGAGTTTTCAAAAATGAGATTAACAAAAAATATAATATTCATATTGCCAGTTTCTTAATAACTTCTGTGTATTTACGATAGAGTCATTTCATTAATTATTTTTTAAGAAATAAACGACCATTGTTGATGTTTTGATTTAATATCCATGCGATAATAAATTTAGAAAAGCAATGTCAAAATGTAATGAAACCTTCAGCGAAATGCAAAATGTTTAATATCTTTGATATGTTGTTCAAAAACGATTATCACATGACCACATTTTCCAATATGTCTCTGTAGGAAAGAAATACCGTTTTATATAAGCAATATCTTTCCATTTCAAAGATATGTATGAAATCTTCAAATTGAGGCCTCAAATGCGGAAAAACTAATACGAATGTCCTTGAGTCGGTTTAATTATTAATAAAAGATTTATCACAACTAGCAATTCGTATTCTGAATGGTATTACGAAAATTAAATGTTTCAGTTTCAATTTTAAATTAAAGTTAATTTTAATAAAATTAAATTTTTTTCCGTACGAATTTACACAAAACGTCACTGTTTAACACGTTATTGAAATCATTTTGATTTAAAGTCAAAGCAATATTTTGTTTTAAGATATTAAGTTAAACCATATCATACTATAATAGTCTTAATATACGTACTAAATCTAAAAAAAACACTTTAATCATTATGTATTTCAACTTTTTAATCTGGTCTCTGGTTGAAAATTATCACTACGCAAACACATTCAATTTTTCGCTCTGGAAGGAATGAAGTTCTTATTGAAAGGACAAGTGTAATCAGTTGAACCTTTTGTTATATTTTCACGCACTATCAGTCACCGGACTTTGCGTTAAGGAACTGGTCTCTAAACGTCCGCTTGAGTTAGTCTGCAGATATATGAGGTATATAAATGTTTACATAACGTGACCAAACATGTCATGACATTAGTCTTGTCACTTATCTATGCCAAACCTAATACACAATGGACTAAACATTTGCAAAAAAATGTTATGGCCATTATTCATATAAAACTTGCTTTTTTAATATGATATTTTCTTGAAATGAATTATTATGCAGTGCCTTTAACAAAACATTTCATCAGCTTTTCTTTAACCATATATGCATTGCTACTTTAAACATTTAATTTTATAACCATATGTGCGGATTGTCCGATGTTGATAGTAAGATTGAGGTAGATATAAAATTCATATTAAATATGAGATATGCAGAATTTGACAACTTCCACCTATGCAAATAATATAAATAATTTTAAGTGTTATGAATGTTGGACCTCTATTCCAAACGACCCGTGATAACATTTATTTTCCAATTTTACAAGTTAGACTTTACGAATGTTTATGTCATTGTGAAAAGAAAAACAATTATATATGTAATCCTTATGTTCATTCTGAATAATTATTATAAGATATAATTCGTCACCCTAGTGCAATAACTGATTAACTCTTATTAAATTTAGAAGGACTTAAACCGTTTCTACACTAGAAAGGTGACGAATTGCTCTTGAGAAAAGCGCATTCAAGCAATGTTAACAAAAATAAAAAATAAAGCTTTGAATTATTGAGAAGGAATGTGTTTAAAACGTGTTTGCTTTTACCAATGGAGTATGTGGACAGCGTTTCTATAATAAGTCATAACTTTTTCACCAATCCATCGCCTAAAGGACTAAATCGGTATATACAATTCATCATTAAACAAATGTGATTAAGGAAGAAAGATTTTTCACAATGCCTTCAGTACCTTTGGCTGATTCTCTTAAAAATTTCGACGTTAGTGTCTGTTTAGAGCTGTTAAAGTATTTTAAGAAACGGAAATATACTAAATAAATAAGTCGTCTTATTAGTTAGAAACAGCTTGATACAAAGGCTGACAATTTTCATACTAATCTCAATCAAATTAAAACATATTTTCGTGTTTGTGTTTTGTTTTTCTTTCAAACGATTTCACACAAATACACAAATTAGTAAAAAAAAGAACGCGCCATTTTCCTGCATTTTAAAAATGAATCGCATTTCTGAAAGAAATAGCATACACTTATGCATTGGTTTAGTACTTTTTTGTTCTTCCAGCAGTCTTTGAATCTACAACTTCTTATAAAACGTATTACTAAAAAGACTGTCAAATAAGATAAATATTCTTTTACAAAGTATATTTGTCTTCTTTTGATTTGTTTTTAATTTATCAAACTGTCATGCGCCTCGACTATATCTTCTTCAATTTTAGATTATTCATACATAAAATATAGCAAAACAAATCCAGTCGAAAACTAAAATCTATTTTCCAGATAATCAACTTATAAAACGCCTCACTTCAAAGGCTTTCTGAGGAAATTGCTAAAGAAAATGTTTTATAGACATTACAAACTTTGTAAAATAAAGCTATTCAGTTTTAAAGCATAATACAACAGTTTACATAGCATTCCCTTTCCCAATTTCTGAAATTTTT